>NC_084736.1:83084784-83139784 GCF_033978785.1 Entelurus aequoreus
AATCAGCATGAACGATGGTATCTCCAGAAAACAAGCAATGACGCCAGGACGACTAACTGGCAAAGACAGGCTTAAATACTGGTCTCTTGATTAGAGACAGGTGTGACCCGAACGCAAGAAGCAGGTGAAAATCATAAGTCGTCATGGAAACTAAAACAAACAAGGGTGCGCAAAAACAGGAACTTTTGGAGTCTTAATCTAACAGAAAATAACAAAAAACATGATCCAGACTACAGATCATGACAAGTAGCTAAATTAGGAGCCTTTGGCTTTCTGCTCCGCCGCTCCCAGTCTGTGGAACGCTCTCCCTGACCACCTGAGGGCACCACAGACTGTGGATGCTTTTAAAAAAGGCTTAAAAGCCCTTCTTTTTAAAAAAGCCTTTTTTTAGATATGTGCATACTAGCTATAGCTATTTGGCTGTTCTAGTTTTTATTTTTATCTTTATTATCTTTTTTAATTTTTTTTTTTTTTTTTTTTTTAATACACTGTAGCACTTTGAGATTGTTTACTCAATATAAAGTGCTCTTTCCAAATAAAATCTATTCTTATTATTATTATTATCGTTTGTTTACTTACTAATAAAAGAGAAGTTGTATTGTATGTTCACTATTTTATTTAAGGACAAACTTGCAATAATAAACATATGTTTCATGTACCATAAGATGTATTGTTAAATTAAGCCAATAATGCAATTTTTGGTGGTGCCCTTTTTTTTTTAGAAAAGTACAGAAAAGTATAAAAATTAGAGATGTCCGATAATATCGGCCGATAAATGCTTTAAAATGTAATATCGGAAATTATCGGTATCGGTTTTTCCATTATTGGTATCGGTTTTATTTTTTTAATTAAATCAACATAAAAAACACATGATACACCATACTTGCCAACCCTCCCGTTTTTAGCGGGAGACTCCCGGTATTCAGCGCCTCTCCCGATAACCTCCCGGCAGAAATGTTCTCCCGACAAACTCCCGGTATTGAGCCGGAGCTGGAGGGGGCGTGGCCTCCAGCGGACCTGAGTGGGGACAGCCTGTTCTCACGTCCGCTTTCCCACAATATAAACAGCTTGCCTGCCCAATGTCGTCATAACTGTAGAATGATCCAGGGCGAATTATTGGTTTCTTATGTGGGTTTATTGTTAGGCAGTTTCATTATCGTCCTCCCAGCGCGGTAACAACACACAACAACAGCAGTCACGTTTAGTCTACCGTAAAGCAGTTTGTCTGCCGTAAACAGCAATGTTGCGACACTCTTAAATAGGACAATACTGCCATCTACTGGATAACCTCCAGAACACTGAAATTCAAGTATTTATTTTATTTATATGTATAATAAAATAAATATATATGTATATATATATATATATATATATATATATATATATATATATATATATATATATATATATATATATATATATATATATATATATATATATATATATATATATATATATATATATATATATAGCTAGAATTCACTGAAAGTCAAGTATTTCATACATACATATATATATATATATATATATATATATATATATATATATATATATATATATATGAAATACATGAGTTGGTGAATTCTATCTTAAATATATTCCCCTCTTAACCACACCCCAACCATGACCCCCGCCCCACCCCCGACCACGCCCCCACCGCCCACCTCCCGGTATCGGAGGTCTCAAGGTTGGCAAGTATGAGATACACTTACAATTAGTGCACCAACCCAAAGAAACTCCCTCCCCCATTTACACTCATTCACACAAAAGGGTTGTTTCTTTCTGTTATTAATATTCTGCTTCCTACATTATATATCAATATATATCAATACAGTCTGCAAGGGATACAGTCCGTAAGCACACATGATTGTGCGTGCTGCTGCTCCACTAATAGTACTAACCTTTAACAGTTCATTTGACTCATTTTCATTCATAACTAGTTTCTAGGTAACTGTTTATATATTGTTTTACTTTCTTTTTTATTCAAGAAAATATTTGTAATTTATTTCTCTTATTTTATAAATTTTAAAAAAAAGGACCTTATCTTCACCATACCTGGTTGTCCGAATTAGGCATAATAATTGTCACAGCTCTGTATAACACAGTTTGAGAGGAACCCAAGGATGCAGACAAAAGGTGAGTTGAACAGTTCTTCACTAGAGTTGCGTACTCACAAAAAGGTGCTCCTCATAGGAGGGAACAAAAGGCGACGGTGCAAAAAGGAGAACTCAAAACGAGCACCGTGGAGAAAACCAAAACTAATATAGAAAAATAGAACAAACTTGGGTCGGAGTTGCAAGACGTGCTACCACCGACGTAGAAACCAAGCTGGATGGCACCGGGAGTGGCCAGGATAACAAGCAGCAAGAAACACGAAGCATGGAAGTCTTCAGAAGTGGAGAGCCGAGGAATGGAATCACTAAGTGCCATCCAGCTGCCAAGGTGCTGCTTAAATAGCATCAGGGTAAATTGGGAGCAGCTGTGCACGTCTCACAACTCCGCCCACAATGGGAACACAGGAACTCTTTTTTTTATTTTTATTTTTTATTATTATTATTTTTTTATTTTTTTATTTTTTTTATAGGGAACCCTTAAGGGGAAGGAGAAATTAAGTTAAGGTCAACAAGGTCAACTGCACCAACAAAGGAAAACTAAATACAAACCACAAGGTGGCAGCAGGTGGTGACAATAATGTGTTAATTCCACGACTGTATGTATCGGTATCGGTTGATATCGGTATCGGTAATTAAGAGTTGGACAATATCGGATATCGGCAAAAAAGCCAATATCGGACATCCCTAATCAAAATACATTTTGGTATTGGGACTAGGGATGATGTTTGATAAGGAATTATCGAGTTCGAGTCTATTATCGAATCCTCTTATCGAACCGATTCCTTATCGATTCTCTTATCGAGTCCAGATAGGTTGTTGTATATGGAAAAAAACACACAATATTTGGTTTAACAAAAGCTCACTTTTATTATATAATAAAAAAATAAAATCTAATAAATAAATAAATATTGACTGTTACCCACCTAAAAAAATAAAATAAAATAAATAAATATTGACTGTTGTTACCCAAAGTATATTAAGTGGGATTTTTCAGAGAAACAAATATATACAGTAACACAAAAACAACCTGTCTCTGTGATCACTATAGGTGTATAAATAATAATATAGTGTTAAATAAAATCAGTCCCTTGGGCACAAAACTGAAAATAATACAGCTCTCCAAAAAGTGCACTTCTGCTGCTATTGGAACATAACTGTTTGTTATGATGCTTTGACATTTTTGCTCTTTTTTATTTCTTTATTGAAAGAAAATTCTATGAAGAGAAAAGTTATTTGCGAATGTGGTTACAATGCTAAAAAATGAAAAGTTAAAGCTAAAAAAAGAAATACACTTTATTGAGTTAACATTATTTCTTTATAGGGGGGAAAATGTTATGAGCTAGAGAATATAACAACTACACTACCCATCATGCAACGGGAGTGACGAGCATGCGCGGTAGCCCCGAAAAGTGTTGCATGTTGCCACGCTGTGAAAGTAAACGTCAAGAACTCAGCCAACACGCCTCATCTGCATTATTTATAATTAGACAGACAACACATCTACAGTGTGATTTTGTTTTGTTTACAAGGAAAGAAAAACAAAAGTTAAAAAAGGGAGATGTATTGTATATATATGTATGTGCTGCGGTTGTTTTAAGAAGGTTGTGACAGCTGCCGTAAAGGAGGTGCGTTGCTAGCCTGGTTGCTATGTTTCCGGTTGGTCGTAAAAGTGTTCGTCATGTGTTTTACCCTGCTCAAATCTCTCAGTAAAGTTATTCGATGGATTATAGCTTTTGTTTTGAACTTTATTACACCTTGGAGCGCTTTTTCCCGTCCATTGTTTTCCTGCTTTCGCTATCTGCGCCTAATGACTGAGCTACGTGACGTCATTTCTTGTGATGTCACACGGAGCATTTCTGGTCGGGACGGGATTCGAATAAAGCAGGGGTCACCAACCTTTTTGAAACCAAGAGCTACTTCTTGGGTACTGATTAATGCGAAGGGCTACCAGTTTGATACACACTTAAATAAATTGCCAGAAATAGCCAATTTGCTCAATTTACCTTTAACTCTATGTTATTATTAATAATTAATGATATTTACACTTAATTGAACAGTTTAAAAGAGGAGAAAACACAAAAAAAATGACAATTAAATTTTGAAACATAGTTTATCTTCAATTTCGAATCTTTAAAATTCTAAATTCAACCGAAAAAAAGAAGACAAAAACTTAAAAAAATAATTTATGGAACATCATGAGTCATTTTTCCTGATTAAGATTAATTTTAGAATTTTGATGACATGTTTTAAATAGGTTAAAATCCAATCTGCACTTTGTTAGAATATATAACAAATTGGACCAAGCTATATTTCTAACAAAGACAAGTCATTATTTCTTCTAGATTTTCCAGAACAAAAATTTTAAAAGAAATTCAAAAGATTTTGAAATAAGATTCAAAATTGATTCTACAGATTTTCTAGATTTGCCGGAATATTTTTTTTGAATTTTAATCATAATAAGTTTGAAGAAATATTTCACAAATATTCTTTGTCGAAAAAACAGAAGCTAAAATGAAGAATTAAATTACAATTTATTTATTATTCTTTACAATAAAAAAAAATACATTTACTTGAACATTGATTTAAATTGTCAGGAAAGAAGAGGAAGGAATTTAAAAGGTAAAAAGGTATATGTGTTTAAAAATCCTAAAATCATTTTTAAGGTTGTATTTTTTCTCTAAATTTGTCTTTCTGAAAGTTATAAGAAGCAAAGTAAAAAAATTAATGAATGCATTTAAACAAGTGAAGACCAAGTCTTTAACATATTTTCTTGGATTTTCAAATTCTATTTGAGTTTTGTCTCTCTTAGATTTAAAAATGTCGGGCAAAGCGAGACCAGCTTGCTAGTAAATAAATAACATTTTAAAAATAGAGGCAGCTCACTGGTAAGTGCTGCTATTTGAGCTATTTTTAGAACAGGCCAGCGGGCTACTCATCTGGTCCTTACGGGCGACCTGGTGCCCGCGGGCACCGCGTTGGTGACCCCTGGAATAAAGAATCAACTCTTTTTCTTTACTATAGTGGTCTCGATAACGGGTACCGGTTCTCAAAAAGGGATTCGAGTCCGAGGACTCGGTTCTTTTCTTATCAAACAACCGGGAAAACCGGTTTCGAGTCCCTAATTGGGACAACCCTGATACATATAGATACAGAAATGAGGTAAGAAGAGACTAGCATAGAACAATGTTAACCTGACTATGTGTGTGCTGCATGGAAGAGTGTGCAGTGATTAATGTCCATCCATGTAATGTCCATCCATGTAATGTCCATCCATGTCAGGCACTTGGCTGCACTGACACGGTCAGGCCTGGCCCTAACCAATCTGGCGCCCTAGGCAAGATTTTAAGAAACCGAATAGCTTTGTCTTTGACCTTTTTTTTTACTTAAAGAAAGCAAATCAACATATTATATGAGAATGTTATGTTATGATTATCTTTAACCGAATCACAGCAGTGCTCAAATTAAAAAAAACAGCATTCCCTCTCATGTGATATTGCTTAATTAACATTAATGATGTGCACTTTAACAACTAGGCTTACAACTATACCTAATATATAAAGGGGTGGAAAAGTGACTATTACCTGCAGGGCAAACATTAGCTAACCAGAAGGCAATAACAATGTCAACAAAAAACACCTGCTTAAAAGATCTAATACAAATGTCCCTGAGGAATAAGGTGGGAGTACTGTAATTACCTAACGTTACATTATTATTATTACAATTTAGCTTCAGCTCCCTCCACAATATTAACCCGACGTTAAAACAGAACTAGCTATTTATTGATTAGCAATTGCCGAATCATGTAGCATTAGCTTAATGCTAAAAGCCAGGTTACTATCACATTCTGTAACAGACAAATAATTTAATGTAGGCTAACGTTACCTACCTGCTACCTCTGTCTTTTTCTCGTTTCTCCTCTTCTTTTCTCTTTTTTCTTCCCTGGGCACCTGACAGTTTTGGCCGTTTTGACATCTTGTGTTGATTTTTTGATGTGGTAAGAGTCATGATACGGGAAGGGAGGGGGCGCACCGTGCAAGGGGGTGGGGGGGGATGTGGGGGGGGCTTAATGTTGTAACAAGTATTATTTCTATTAAATAGGCTTTACTTTGCATTTTAATTAACGTGGGATTATTTTTTGTATATAGAAATGATAGTACCAACTTTTTTTTTTTTTTTTCTCCAACATTTGTGGCACTGGCTTGGCGCCCCCTGATGGACGGCGCCCTTAGCATTTGCCTATACGGCCTATACGGCCTATGCCACGGGCCGGCCCTGGACACGGTCACAGTTAACCAGCCATATCATAGAGAAAACCCCTCTGAATAAATAGGCTTTCGAACATAAAAGCAGTCTAGTACACACGCTGTTGAGAGCGCACGATGCCAGGATTAGACGGAGGAACACAAAACTCCAGGATATCAGATAATAATGAGGCGATTACAAACACTTTGAGTGCAATGTTCAGTCCCGCAGTTACATTAAGTGCATATTTTCTCTTCTGTGTGGTTATGAGGCTTTGCGCTCAAGGGGGGGAAGATGTTAGCTATAATAAATTTGTCGAAACATTATTTCCCCGTGCTTTGCTGGCAGGCTCCGTGTGATGACTTTCTTTATTTACCTAATTTATTAAAAGTGGGACCTCCCAGGCTTCATTATGCCCCGTTATTTTTTTATCCGCTGCAAAATCTGTAACTATAGCAACGGATATATTGCCCCTGGTAGGCATTTAACAAGAGCAGACAGCAGGGAGAGACACTTCATTAAACTGCAGCTTCATGATTTACACGATCATCGTAGGTTACTTTGTGTATTGTTAAGTATCCTAGCAGAAAGCCCATCAACCAAAAAGGTTGTTACAGTTCAAATGAGGTCAGTTTTTCTATTGTAAAGATGCTGCCGCACGAGTCAGGTTGTTGGCTGGTAGTCGCTTTATATAAGACACTGATTGCCACTTGACTTGAAGTATGTGCACTGCAAAAAGTCAGTGTTCAAAAACAAGAAAAAAATAAATAAAAAATGAGGGGTATTTTATTTGAACTAAGCAAAATTATCTGCCAATAGAACAAGAAAATTTGGCTTGTCAAGACTTTCAAAAACAGGTAAAATTAGCTAACCTCAATGAACCTCAAAATACCTTTAGGGTTAGGGTTAGGGTTAGGGTTAAAATACAAAAATGAGGGGTATTTTTCTTGAACTAAGCAAAATTATCTGCCAATAGAACAAGAAAATGTGGCTTGTCAAGACTTTCCAAAACAAGTCAAATTAGCTAACCTCAATGAACCCAAAAATAGCTTAAAATAAGTATATTCTCACTAGTAACAAGTGCACTTTTCTTGGTAGAAAAACAAAAAAAAGACCTTTTTGCTCAATATGTTGAAAAATATTCTGAAATGAAGTAAATGCTAGTGCCATTATCTTGACATAATGATATGCGCTCGGCATTACATTTCTTGAAACCAGCAAACTTATACTAAAAACTAGTTTATTGTTCTTAATGGAAAGGCAAAAGGGCAACGCTCAGGCAAATCATATTGTCTAAAAATGCATTTTTCCATGGATAACATGACATCATCGCATCAAGTGCGTGCTCTTTCAGTCAATTAGTGCGCATATATACAGCCCGGCCCCCGGCCAAAATTGATTTCATTGTAATTTTGGGGAATTTATCTGAATGTGCATGAACTATTTATGTTCAAAATTGTTAGAAATGTTTAAATATTAACTGTCAGTTTACTGTACTGTGCCAACTGTACTACTATATGAGTACCTATTTTCTATTGTTTCATTGGAAATAAAACAGCAAAGTCCATTTGGCTGTCATCTGTTTTAATTATGAGACACAATTGTGTCAAAGTCATGATTTTTTTTCATGCTTGAAATAAGAAATGATGACTTTAAAAAAGTAGTTTTATACTTGTGAGTGTTGATGACACAGCTTTGCAACAGTTGATATTCTAGTTTCAAGCATGTTTTACTCAATATAGCTCATCAAATCTCAGCAACAAGCTGTAATATCTTACTGACATCATTTAGGAGCAAAACACTTAAAACAAGTAAAACACTCTAACATCAAATCTGCTGAAATAACTGAAATCTAAGTAAGATGAAATATCTCAAATAAGGGTGATATTTGCTTATTTTCTGTCTGATAAAATAATTGTTCTCACTAAGCAGATTTTATGTTAGAGTGTTTTACTTGTTTTATGTGTTACTTGGTCCTGAATGATCTCAGTAAGATATTACAGCTTGTTGCTGAGATTTGATGAGCTATATTGAGTACAACATGCTTGAAACTAGAATATCAACTGTTGCAAAGCTGTGTCATCAACACTCACAAGTATAAAACTACTTTTTTAAAGTCATCATTTCTTATTTCAAGCTTGACAAGAAAAATCATGACTTTGACACAATTGTGTCTCATAATTAAAACAGATGACAGCTAAATGGACTTTGCTGTTTTATTTCCAATGAAACAATGGAAAACACATACTCATATAGTAGTACAGTTGGCACAGTACAGTAAACTGACAGTTCATATTTAAACATTTGACATTTCTAACAATTTTGAACAGAAATAGTTCATGCACATTCAGATAAATTCCTCAAAATTACAATTAAAACATTTTCGGCCGGGGGCCGGGCTGTATATATGCGCACTAATTGACTGAAAGAGCACGCACTTGATGCGATGATGTCATGTTATCCATGGAAAAATGCATTTTTAGACAATATGATTTGCCTGAGCGGCTAGGAGACCCCGAGAGTAACAAGCGCTTGCCTTGTTGCCTTTCCATTAAGAACAATAAACTAGTTTTTAGTATAAGTTTGCTGTTTTCAAGAAATGTAATGCCGAGCGCATATCATTATGTCAAGATAATGGCACTAGCATTTACTTCATTTAAGAATATTTTTCAACATATTGAGCAAAAAGGTCTCTTTTTTTTCTACCAAGAAAAGTGCACTTGTTATTAGTGAGAATATACTTATTTTAAGGTAATTTTGGGTTCATTGAGGTTAGCTAATTTTACTTGTTTTGGAAAGTCTTGACAAGCCAAATTTTCTTGTTCTATTGGCAGATAATTTTGCTTAGTTCAAATAAAATACCCCTCATTTTTATATATTTTTTTCCTTGTTTTTGAACACTGACTTTTTGCAGTATATATATATATATATATATATATATATATATATATATATATATATATATATATATATATATATATATATATATATATATATATATATATATATATATATATATATATATATATCATTTTTATTAATTTTTTTCTTGCGCACTAATTGACTAAAAGAGCACGCACTTGACGCGATGATGTCATGTTATCCATGGAAAAATGCATTTTTAGACCATACGATTTGCCTGAGCGGCTAGGAGACCCCGAGAGTAACAAGCGCTTGCCTTGCTGCCTTTCCATTAAGAACAATAAATTAGTTTTTAGTATAAGTTTGCTGGTTTCAAGAAATGTAATGCCGAGCGCATATCATTATGTCAAGATAATGGCACTAGCATTTACTTCATTTAAGAATATTTTTCAACATATTGAGCAAAAAGGTCTCTTTTTTTTTTCTACCAAGAAAAGTGCACTTGTTATTAGTGAGTATATACTTATTTTAAGCTATTTTTGGGTTCATTGAGGTTAGCTAATTTGACTTGTTTTGGAAAGTCTTGACAAGCCACATTTTCTTGTTCTATTGGCAGATAATTTTGCTTAGTTCAAATAAAATACCCCTAATGTTTGTATTTATTTTTCTTCTTTTCGAACACTGACTTTTTGCAGTGTGCCGCTCCAGTCATCTCTTTAATTCCATCTGATTGCCACTTGACTTGAAGTAAGTGCTTTTTATCCGCGTGTCTGTGTTGTGTCCATGCAGTCCACATAAATCCGTGTTTGAGTGTCTGCGTTTGAACAACCGAGTGTCGTCTTTTGTCATCCCGGTCCATTAGTGGCGCACATTAATAGGATCTGCCGTGGCCTTTGCCCATGTTTTCACAGCCCCCTTGCCTTCAGGGGGGGGCACCGCGACCAGCAAAAGTGGACATTAACTCAGACGGATTAAATAGGATTAGTGGTGTCACTGAGACAGATGTGATCTTTGCAGGCTCCTATTTTGTTTTTGTGGTTGTTTCTGGCTTGCATTTGCCGCGGTGCAACACTGACCCCTGCTGCATGTGAGCCGTGCAGCACTCACTGCTGAATGGACTGTGTTTGCCTGCTGTGCCACGCTGCCTCCCATCATCCATTAGGGGTCACTGTTCCCATTCCGCAAAAATAAAATAAATGCTGTAGAAAGAATGCTCCTCTTCTGCCATTTGGGCTCGAAAGTAAAGCTGGCCTGGGTTTGTCTTACGAAGGTTTTCCAGGTTCCCTGGAATCTTACCATAGCCTCAGTATATCGCCCTGAAAACCTCAGCTTCATTGTCTTGTCTTGTCTTAACTTGTCTTGTTTGTTTTTGCACTGCTCTCCAAATCTAAACATTGGAACTAATTAACTGGCCTCAAGGAAATTGACAAGATCTTGGGTTCGGGGGAACCTGCTTGTCTTGACGGAGCGGTTGTTGATGGACACACGAAGAAGAAGAAGAAGGACTGCCACTGGCTTGTTGACCCTTTCAGTCGAGGACGTGAAGATAACCACCTATTCGGAATTATCACAACAGGACGCCTGCTGATTGGAGCAATCATTGCTCTGGTTTGTCGACAAATTGGAAGTTGCCGGCAGTCTTCAAAGTGCCCCAAAGCTGCCACAAATGATTGGAGGATGCGGGAAGAACTGTGGACACTCTTGTGATTTGGATCACATCAGACTGTCTGCCCTGCAGGATGAATTTGAGGACCAGTCATAGACAATTTAGAGTATCAATCAATCAATCAATGTTTATTTATATTGCTCTAAATCACAAGTGTCTCAAAGGGCTGCACAAGCCACAACAACATCCTCAGTTCAGAGCCCACATAAGGGCAAGGAAAAACTCACAACCCAGTGGAATGTCTATGTGAATGACTATGAGAAACCTTAAAGAGGACCGCAGATGTGGGTGATCCCCCCTCTAGGGGAGACCGGATGCAATGGACGTCGAGTGGGTCTAGTATAATATTGTGAAAGTCCAGTCCATAGTGGATCTAACATAATAGTGAGAGTCCAGTCCATAGTGGATCTAACATAATAGTGTGAGAGTCCAGTCCATAGTGGATCCAACATAATAGTGTGAGAGTCCAGTCCATAGTGGATCTAACATAATTGTGAGAGTCCAGTCCATAGTGGATCTAACATAATAGTGAGAGTCCCGTCCATAGTGGATCTAACATAATAGTGTGAGAGTCCAGTCCATAGTTGATCTAACATAATAGTGTGAGAGTCCAGTCCATAGTGGATCTAACATAATAGTGAGAGTCCAGTCCATAGTGGATCTAACATAATAGTGTGAGAGTCCAGTCCATAGTGGATCCAACATAATAGTGTGAGAGTCCAGTCCATAGTTGATCTAACATAATAGTGTGAGAGTCCAGTCCATAGTGGATCTAACATAATAGTGAAAGTCCAGTCCATAGTTGATCTAACATAATAGTGTGAGAGTCCAGTCCATAGTGGATCTAACATAATAGTGTGAGAGTCCAGTCCATAGTGGGGCTAGCCGGAGACCATCCCGAGCGGAGACAGGTCAGCAGCCCAAAGACGTCCCCAAGCGGTGCACAGGCGAGTGGTCTACCCCGGGTCCCGACTCTAGACAGCCAGCACTTCATCTATGTCCCCCAGACCTGTCCCCCCCCCCCCCCCCTGCACAAGGGAGAGGGTGCAAGGAGTAAAAAGCTAATTTTATTTTCAATCGCATACAAAATATTCTAAATTGGATTGTTCCCTGGCTTCGAGGCTCTCCCTAAGGACAATGCGGCGAAGACACGACAAACTCCCTTCGTGTCTCTCATGGACACACACCTGCTGTTGTTGACTTTGGACTGACTGACAAGAACACCAAGTCCGCGGAACGGAGACACGCGACAGGCTTACACACATTCATGCATCCACAAAAAAATAAATGCCACACACACATACCCCACCCCCCATCCAACGCCCTTGACGCAAATCCCTTAGGGGTGATAGACGGCTGGTCAGCGCCTGAAGAGTTGCAGCCTTCCACCGTAGCCCCCACTCCCTCCCCTCTGTTGCAAGTCTCGAGATGTATGTTGTAATATGTATATGTGCTTTGCTATGGAGTTTTTTTTCCCAATCCCGACTGGGCCCCCTTTGGAGCGAAGTCTAGATTGTATTGTTTTACTCATCCTCCCCCATTGTTTATCTTTTTCCCATCTTTTACGGGGCGCCTTGTGGCGACCCATCGGCGTTCCTGTTCAGTAACCCTGTACACTGTTTGTTTGTCTAATCTTGAACGGGTTTGTGCTGAAAACAAAGTTCCGTTGTACTTGTGCAGTGACAATAAAGACCTATCTACCTACCTGAAAACCTCAGTTTCAGAGACAATAGCTCATGTGTTGGCCTTAACCATCATTTATGGTAACGGCTACATAAGGTATCATATGGAAATAGATTCAACGAGGTTTGTTATGAACAATTCATTGAAGTCCGTAGTGGTTTTGAGGTATAGTCAATTGTTGGTTGCTTTGCTGGACTGTGTTGGATACTTTCCATTGTTTATTAAAGGCCGTTCACTCGGTAGCAGTTGCAGCCAGGGCTATAATTGTGTTTTCATGCAGTATAGATCCTCCCATTAGGCCCCTGGGTCTGCAGGCAGTTATACGATGACAGCTGACAAGTGGGTGTGGCTCCTTCTGAGGGAGAAGTGGTGTGTGTGTGTAGCAGGGGTTGGACCACACACACAAAAGCCACAATTGCTTCCTGGACGGTCCCCAGAGCTCAGTAGTTGGAGTGTGCATGTAAAATTGTGTGGGAGAGGCCATTTGTAAAACAAAGAGAGAGGAGGTGTACATCTAAAGGGCGGGATAAGACTGATTGCTTTTGCACAATAGCGTATGTATAGCCGGAGGCTGGGCGGGGGTTGGGGGCTTGATGCGGGGTTGACATACCCGCGGGCAATCCCTAAAGTGCAGGACCAGATGGAGGTGCGGTTCTTGCGGTTGACCCCTCCAAATGAAGCGGGTTATGGTTTGTCCTCTGAGCCCTGAAGGGAGGAGATGGCCCTAGGGTTGATCTCTCAGCACAGGAGTCTGAGGCGCACAGCATGTTCCCGATGAAGTCACCCGGTTAATGTGTTTTTATTAGCTGTGCATTGTGTGGCTGCAGTGTGTTAGGAGCGTTTACATTATTGGAATGAAATCTCACTCGCACACAGGATTCCAAACGCCTGTTTTGAAATAGAATAACATAATCGTGTCATTTAGACGAAAGGCAGTCCATGACTTCAGATAGTAATTGGAGGCCATGTGATCGGAGTCAAAGGTCTGAATCAAGCGGGCGACATAACCTCACCAATTAGCGATATGATGTTGAATCACTGAGTAGATAATGCAGGAGCGGTTCAGTGAGCTCTGAGCGTGGTCGGTAGAAGTAAATTAACCCAGTTACTCACGGGTTTTAATTTATGAGTCACTGGTGTTAGGAACTGTCCTTCAAAATATGTCACCCTCTGGTGCTGGGATGATGCAGCGCTGAACACATCACCTTGAATGCCCACATGGGCGTCTGCAGAAGAACTCTTGTCTTGAGACTAAGATGCATGGGTGTTGTTGGCATATCAACCGGCACCAAATCCAATCAACTTTATCTATAAAGCACATTTAAAATTTACCACAGGGGTAGCCAAAGTGCTGTACAATGGGCAGATTAAAAGATAATATGAGTACCGAGCAAACACAACACAACACAAACAGAACACGATAAAAAATAAATAAATGCAATAAAATAAATAAAACGTAAAAACAGGTTCACAGCAGGTGTATTATGGGACGCCATTGCAGGATGGATATCACTCAGTGTTAAAAGCCATGGAATAAAAGTATGTTTTTAAGAGAGCTTGCTGGACAGTTGATATGCCAAAAGTGGTGTCCCGATACCAATATGTTGGCACCGGTACCGGTACCAAAACTATTTTGATACTTTTCGGTGCTTTTCTAAATAAAGGGGACCACAAAAAAAAGGCTTTATTGGCTTTATTTTAAACAAAAATCTTAGGGTGCATTAAACATATGTTTATTATTGCAAGTTGGTCCTTAAATAAAATAGTGAACATACTAGACAACTTGTCTTTTAGTTTTAAGTAAACAAATGATCCTAATTTAGCTGCTGACATATGCAGCAACATATTTTGTCATTTATCTACCTATTATTTTGTCAAAATTATTAAGGACAAGTGGTAGAAAATGAATTATTAATCTACTTGTTCATTTACTGTTAATATCTGCTTACTTTCTCTTTTAACATGTTCTATCTACACTTCTGTTAAAATCTAATAATCACTTATTCTTCTCTTCTTTGATACTTGACATTAGTTTTCGGATGATACCACAAATTTGGGTATCAATCCGATACCAAGTCATTACAGGATCATACATTGGTCGTATTCAAAGTCCTTAATGTCCAGGGACATATTTCCTGACTTTATAAACATAATATAAAGAAGATGTATTGACATAATTATATTAGTATCGACTACGTACGCGCCTGTACTTGATATCATTACAGTTGATAATAATAATAATAATAATAATACCTGGGATTTATATAGCGCTTTTCTAAGTACCCAAAGTCGCTTTACATGTTAAAAACCCATCATTCATTCACACCTGGTGGTGGTAAGCTACTTTCGTAGCCACAGCTGCCCTGAGGTAGACTGACGGAAGCGTGGCTGCCAATTTGCGCCTACGGCCCCTCCGACCACCATCTATCATTCATTCATCCATCATTCATTCACCGGTGTGAGCGGCACCGGGGCAAGGGTGAAGTGTCCTGCCCAAGGACACAACGGCATGGTAAGAGGCGGGGAGCGAACCTGCAACCCTCAGGTTTCTGACACAGGCGCTCCACCCACTACGCCATGCCGCCCCAGTTGATGTCAGGTGTAGACCCACCCATGGCGTTTGTTTACATTGTGACGCCGGTGAGCTACGGTGTGTCGTGAAGCATGTTTAGCTATTCCTCGTCCTGCAGTGATAATGTAACTTGTAAGAAACTTACTTTATTTGTCGCCATGGAGGCGAGGATTAGTGATTCAGAAGTAGCTGGGGCTGGACTTTAGTCGCTAGCTAGCTAGCCACGTCTTAAAGCACCTCTTCCTGAGGGTGTTTCAGTGTTATAACTTCACCTTTATTGTTAGTTTTTAGGCCAAAATGCGCCCGTTCTCCCTTTTCTGTCTACACACTGTGTCTGCTTGTAAGTACTCCGTGATTGTGCGCTGCCGAACATGCTCCCCCGCTCGTAAACCAGCAATGACACGACGTGACGACGACGGGGTATAGTATCGAATATGATTCATTAGTATCACCAGTATACCGTACAACCCTAGTTACACTCTGTTGTGTACTTGTGAACTTGCCACATGGAAACCTGCACAACACGCCTGCCTGCAGGCGTTCCAGAGGGCTTTGTTGCCACTTTGTCAACAAAGCGGCCTTTTCCGAGGGGGCACTCCGCTTCCTCACCCCCTGACAGAATTGATCAGGCATAATTGGAGCGAGTCGGCGCTCAGGCAAGTGGTGGTAAATACATTTGCCTGGTGCTAATTGCAGATTTTACTGTGTCTGTGTGTGGCAGTCTAAGAAGGCGAGAGAAACACTTAGCCACCGGCTGACAATAGACCATTAATTGGACACCTCAAATGAGCATAATTAGTCTGATTGTTAAGAGAGATAAAGGGAATGCTTTACGTGTGCACCAGCAGTCACAGTGCTTAGACTGGTATCTCTCTAACTCCGTTGCAGCGCATGTGTGTGTAGTTAAATTCCTGTATTCCTCTATTTGTGAGGGAGTTGAAACCTCAGCTCGCAGGCTTGGAATGGATCATTGATACTGAGCCTTGTAGATATGACTTCATAGGGGAATGGTACTATCCTTTGTTCTCGCAACAAACTAGAGTCTACCAGCATCTATTGGTATTCGACATAGGGATATGGATAGCCGATAGTATCGGCCAAATGATACCCATCCATGCTAGGGATGATGTTTGATAAGAAATTATCGAGTTCGAGCGTATTATCGAATCCTCTTATCGAACCGATTCCTTATCGATTCTCTTATCGAATCCAGATAGGTTGTTGTATATGGGAAAAAAAACAATATTTGGTTCAACAAAAGCTCACTTTTATTTTATAAGAAAAAAATACAATAAAATAAATAAATAAATATTGACTGTTGTTACCCAAAGTGTATTAAGTGGGATTTTTCAGAAAAACAAATATATACAGTAACACAAAAACAACCTGTCTCTGTGATCACTATAGGTGTATACACAATAATGTAGTGTTAAATAAAATCAGTCCCTTGGGCACAAAACTGAAAATAAAACAGCTCTCCAAAAAGTGCACTCCTGCTGCTATTGGAACATACTAACTACACACACAGACAGACAGCTAACAAACAATCCAAGACGTCTAATAAAGTTCCAAAGCAGATTAATCCATTTAGGCTCTTTATTGTTGTCGATCTTGGTTTGTCTTTTCCTATCTTTACATTTGTCTTGCACTGGACTGTTATTTTTTTTTAAAATTTAAACTGAAATACACCCAATGACAAATGTATAAGCTATGTGATTCAATTAACATAGTGAAATGTAATACACAATATGTAAATATTAGCTTCACACAAATATACAGTACTATCATCAAACAAATACTTCTGAGTGTTGAAACTGGCAGCCATTTTAAGTCCTCAAAACATCCATTGAAACAGTGCACAAAAATCGTTTTTCAATAAACATCTTTCCACTTTCCACCTTAATATTGAGTTACATAAACAAGTTAAACAGTTTACTTACAGACTTATCTTTTCCAAGGCTTGTAGGAGCTAACACAACTTGTCTACTTCTCAATTGTCTCATGAACTGAACTGACATCGTCAACCCTGAAGTGGCCAGACTAATGACGCGTAGTATTTTTATATCGCCACAAGGTGTCAGTAAGAGTCTACAATCAAATGGGCATAACATTGCCCATTTGGGATTCGTTCCCAGGGATTCGAATAAAGAACCAACTCTTTTTCTTTACTATAGTGGTCTCGATAACGCTGTCAAAAAGGGATTCGAGTTCGAGGACTCGGTTGTTTTCTTATCGAACAACCGGGAAAACCGGTTTCGGGCGTCATCCCTAATCCATCCATCCATTTTCTACTGCTTGTCCCTTTTGGGGTCACGGAGGATGCCAAATGATACCATGTGAATACAATGTATTTTTTTCTGCCGATAAGGATACGGAATTTGATATTGACTGGATTTTGCCCATATGAATGGATAATGCTTGGTATGTGTGGTCATGTGACCTTTACCAGCACGTGAGTGATAACCTCATCAAGCTTTGCCGAGCAACAAGGTGGCTCTCTCGGTAATTATTTCCAAGTTTCGCAATCGGTTTTCAGTAGTTCCGTATTTTCCGGACTATAAGGCACACTTAAAATCATTGTTTTTTCCTGGAAACGCAACAGTGCGCCTTATGTAAGGAATAATTCTGGTTTTGCTTACCGACCTCAAAGCTATTTTATTTGGTACATGGCGTAATGATAAGTGTGACCAGTAGATGGCAGTCAAGAGACATAAGAGATACGTGTAGACTGCAATATGTCTTAAACGTGTCCTTAGATGTGAACGTTAAGAGTTTAACATCCACTAGATCAATTGTTTTGATTGATTGATTGAGACTTTTATTAGTAGGTTGCACAGTGAAGTACACATTCCGTACAATTGACCACTAAATGGTAACACCCGAATAAGTTTTTCAACTTGTTTAAGTCGGGGTCCACTTAAATTGATTCATGATACAGATATATACTATCATATATACTATCATCATAATACAGTCATCACACAAGATAATCACATTGAATTATTTACATTATTTACAATCAGGGGTGTGGAGGGGGGGCATGGGGGGATATGGACATCAAGTAGTGGACATAGAGAGAGAGAGAGAGAGAGAGAGAGAGAGAGAGAGAGAGAGAGAGAGAGAGAGAGAGAGAGAGAGAGAGAGAGAGAGAGAGAGATCAGAAGGCATAAGAAAAAGAAAAAGTATCTGCATTTGATTGTTTACATTTGATTATTAGCAATCCGGGGAGGGTGTTAGTTTAGGGTTGTAGCTGCCTGGAGGTGAACTTTTATTGCGGTTTTGAAGGAGGATAGAGATGCCCTTTCTTTTATACCTGTTGGGAGCGCATTCCACATTGATGTGGCATAGAAAGAGAATGAGTTAAGACCTTTGTTAGTTCGGAATCTGTGTTTAACGTGGTTAGTGGAGCTCCCCCTGGTGCTGTGGTTATGGCGGTCATTTACGTTAAGGAAGTAGTTTGACATGTACTTCGGTATCAGGGAGGTGTAGCGGATTTTATAGACTAGGCTCAGTGCAAGTTGTTTAACTCTGTCCTCCACCTTGAGCCAGCCCACTTTAGAGAAGTGGGTAGGAGTGAGGTGGGATCTGGGGTGGAGGTCTAGAAGTAACCTGACTAGCTTGTTCTGGGATGTTTGGAGTTTAGATTTGAGGGTTTTGGAGGTGCTAGGGTACCAGGAGGTGCATGCATAATCGAAAAAAGGTTGAACGAGAGTTCCCGCCAGAATCCTCAAGGTGCTTTTGTTGACCAGAGAGGAAATTCTGTAGAGAAATCTCGTTCGTTGGTTAACCTTTTTGATTACCTTGGTTGCCATTTTGTCACAGGAAAGGTTAGCCTCTAGAATGGAACCTAGGTAGGTGACCTCATCTTTCCTGGTGATGACACTGTCACCTACTTTTATGGTGAAGTCATTGACTCTCTTAAGTTTGATGTGGGACCCAAACAGGATGGATTCTGTTTTACCCAAGCTATTGTTCATGCATTGGATAAAGATATTCATAGCAAAACCTTTTTGTTTAACCTCTCCGTTGTGTGTGTAGTTAAATTCCCTTATTCCTCTATTTGTGAGGGAGTTGAAACCTCAGCTCGCAGGCTTGGAATGGATTGCAGGTTCATTGATACTGAGCCTTGTAGATATGACTTCATAGGGGTACTATCCTTTGTTCTCGCGACAAACTAGAGTCTACCAGCATCTATTGGTATTTGACATAGGGATATGGATAGCTGATTATACCATGTGAATAAAATGTTTTTTTTTTCTGCCGATAAGGATACGGAATGTGATATTAACTGGATTTTGCCCATATGAATGGATAATGCTTGGTATGTGTGGTCATGTGACCTTCACCAGCACGTGAGTGATAACCTCATCAAGCTTTGCCCGTACTCTACCGAACAACAAGGTGGCTCTGTCCAGGGCCGGCCCGTGGCATAGGCCGTATAGGCAAATGCTAAGGGCGCCGTCCATTAGGGGGCGCCACGCCAGTGCCACAAATGTTGGAGAAAAAAAAAAAAAAAAAAGTTGGTACTATTATTTCTAAATACAAAAAATAATCCCACGTTAATTAAAATGCAAAGTAAAGCCTATTTAATAGAAATATTATTTGTTACAACATTACCCCCCTCCCCCCGCACGGTGCGCCCCCTCCCTTCCCGTATCATGACTCTTACCACATCAAAAAATCAACACAAGATGTCACAACGGCCAAAACTGTCAGGTGCCCAGGGAAGAAAAAAGAGAAAAGAAGAGGAGGAGAAACGAGAAAAAGACAGAGGTAGCAGGGAGGTAACGTTAGCCTACATGAAATTATTTGTCTGTTACAGAATGTGATAGTAACCTGGCTTTTTAGCATTAAGCTAATGTTACATGATTCGGCAATTGCTAATCAATAAATAGCTAGTTCTGTTTTAACGTCGGGTTAATATTGTGGAGGGGGCTAAATTGTTATGGAAAATAATAATGTAACGTTAGGTAATTACAGTACTCCCACCTTACATTCCTCAGGGACATTTGTATTAGAACTTTTAAGCAGGTGTTTTTTGTTGACATTGTTATTGCCTGCTGGTTAGCTAATGTTTGCCCTGCAGGTAATAGTCACTTTTCCACCCCTTTATATATTAGGTATAGTTGTAAGCCTAGTTGTTAAAGTGCACATCATTAATGTTAATTAAGCAATATCACATGAGAGGGAATGCTGTTTTTTAATTTGAGCACTGCTGTGATTCGGTTAAAGATAATCATAACATAACATTCTCATATAATATGTTGATTTGCTTTCTTTAAGTAAAAAAAAAGGTCAAAGACGAAGCTATTCGGTTTCTTGTGAGTATATACACTTCACTGCCGATGGGGGGGGGGGGGGGGTAATTATTTCCAAGTTTCGCAATCGGTTTTCAGTAGTTCCGTATTTTCCGGACTATATGGCGCACTTAAAATCATTGTTTTTTCCTGGAAACTCAACAATGCACCTTATGTAAGGAATAATTCTGGTTTTGCTTACTGACCTCAAAGCTATTTTATTTGGTACATGGCGTAATGATAAGTGTGACCAGTAGATGGCAGTCAAGAGACATAAGAGATACGTGTAGACTGCAATATGTCTTAAACGTGTCCTTAGATGTGAACTTTAAGAGTTTAACATCCACTAGATCAATTGTTCATGCATTGGATAAAGATATTCATAGCAAAAACCTTTTGTTTGACCTCGCTCCGTTTTAGTAAATAAAGTGTTTGTCCTCACTTTAGTAAGAATTGTCCAAAATCTTGGAAAAAATAAACTTCTACTGAATAGCTGTTACCATGTCACGTCTCTGCCTATCTCAGAGCGCGGAAACAATGTTGTGTTTTTGACCCGAGCCGAGAGATTTCAAATGTCAGCAACCTTTCCCGGCTGATAAGCAAGGCAGCCTGGGGGAGGTCGGCTGAGCCGAGCAGGTTTGCCGAGACATGAGGGTGCCGAGGGGTTGAAGGCCTTGACTCCTGCCCCTCTGGCGTGATGGAGAGATTTGGCCTTCCAGCGATAAAGCGGCGGAGGCCTCTCTGCTCAAAGTCAAAGGTTCCTAAGGGAGACATGTTGATACATGATGGGAAGAATGGAATGAAATCAAATGGGATGGAGCCAAGCAGCAGCAGCAGGAGTTGGTGAAGAGGAGATGGTTGCTATAGAATCTCTGGCAATACTCTGCCAAATATTGCCTTCTGTCGTCTGTGTTTTACTATATCTGTTGCAACCATTAGTCAACAACAAATGTCGACAATAACATTTGCCGGTGACAATTATATTTGTCGACAATACTCATGCGGGTCCGCGGCTTGACTCGCAAAAACATTGCCAGTGCAAGATTTAAAATGTGAGAAAATATACCGCATTTTTCGGACTATAAGGCGCACTTACCATCCTTTCATTTTCTCAAACTCGACCTGGTGGAGTGAACATTTTTAACGGCCTACTGAAAGCCACTACTAGCGACCACGCAGTCTGATAGTTTATACATCAATGATGAAATCTTAACATTGCAACACATGCCAATACGGCCGGGTTAACTTATAAAGTGACATTTTAAATTTCCCGCTAAACTTCCGGTTGAAAAGGTCTATGTATGATGACGTATGCGCGTGACGTCAATAGTTAAACGGAAGTATTCGGACACCATTGAATCCAATACAAAAAAACTCTGTTTTCATCTCAAAATTCCACAGTATTCTGGACATCTGTGTTGGTGAATCTTTTGCAATTTGTTTAATGAACAATGGAGACTGCAAAGAAGAAAGCTGTAGGTGGGATCGGTGTATTAGCGGCTGGCTGCAGCAACACAACCAGGAGGACTTTGACTTGGATAGCAAATGGTAAATGGTAAATGGTTGTACTTGTATAGCGCTTTTCTACCCCTTTTTTAAGGAGCCCAAAGCGCTTTGACAGTATTTCCACATTCACCCATTCACACACACATTCACACACTGATGGCGGATAGCAGACGCGCTATCCGACGCTAGCCGCCGACCGCATCGATGATCGGGTGAAGTCCTTCGTCGCGCCGTCGATCGCTGGAACGCAGGTGAGCACGGGTGTTGATGAGTAGATGAGGGCTGGCTGGCGAAGTTGGAGCGCTAATGTTTTTATCATAGCTCTGACGAGGTCCCGTAGCTAAGTTAGCTTCAATGGCGTCGTTAGCAACAGCATTGCTAGGCTTCGACAGGCGACACAGCATTAACCGTGTGGTTACAGGTCCAGTGTTTGGTTCGGTGTCTCCTGATAGTAGTATTGTTGATATTCTGTCTATCCTTCCAGTCAGGGGCTTATTTCTTTTGTTTCTATATGCATTTAAGCACGATGCTATCACGTTAGCTCCGTAGCTAAAGTGCTTCGCCGATGTATTGTCGTGGAGATAAAAGTCACTGTGAATGTCCATTTCGCGTTCTCGACTCTCATTTTCAAGAGGATATAGTATCCGAGGTGGTTTGAAATACAAATCCGCGATCCACAATAGAAAAAGGAGAAAGTGTGGAATCCAATGAGCCCTTGTACCTAAGTTACGGTCAGAGCGAAAAAAGATGCGTCCTGCACTGCACTCTAGTCCTTCACTCTCACGTTCCTCATCCACAAATCTTTCATCCTCGCTCAAATTAATGGGGTAATTGTCGCTTTCTCGGTCCGAATCGCTCTCGCTGCTGGTGTAAACAATGGGGAAATGTGAAGAGCCTTTCAACCTGTGACGTCACGCTACTTCCGGTACAGGCAAGACTTATTTTATCAGCGACCAAAAGTTGCGAACTTTATCGTCGATGTTCTTTACTAAATCCTTTCAGCAAAAATATGGCAATATCACGAAATGAACAAGTATGACACTGCTATCCCCGTTTAAATAAATAAAATTAATTTCAGTAGGCCTTTAATGTTTCCTGCTGGTGGTGTGCTTCCGGATTTTTTTAATGAAAAAAACGTGCCTTGCCTCAAAAAAGGTTGAAAAACACTGGTGTAATGATAAGTGTGACCAGTAGATGGCAGTCATACATAAGATATATGTGTAGACTGCACTATGACGCCAGTAAACAACACCAAAACTTTAAATGTTCCATTGAGAATATAGAACATTACACACGGCGCTCAAAAATCTGTCAACATGTTTTTAGTACTACTTCGGTAAGCTATGAAGCCACACCACTTGACGGATTGTTGGCGCATTAAACATACAAATATTAATATGGTGTGTGTATAAGGACCGCAAAATGGCACCTATTAGCAGACATGATGTTTTGTTTCACAATATTATGCTTAACAAACTTTTCTTACCCTCTAATACCTGCTGATGTGTATTTGGGATCTGCATAAGTCCTGAAAATGTGCGCGCGTCCGCAATTGTAGTCCGTGGCGACACCATAGTCATAAGCTTCTTCTTTTTCTCTATCTTCTTACGTGGCATTCATCCTCCGCTGCTGCCATTTCTAATATAAAGTAGTGTAAAGTTCTTACTTATATCTGTCAGTAAACTCGCCATGAAAGCGCTAAAACATACCGGTGTAGTGAGTTTACATTATTCACCCAAGGAACTTTAGTTATTAGAGAGTTCCGGTCCGGCGTTGTTGTTGCATTATTGAGCCACGGATGAGGAGATGCTGCTCCGTTATTGATTGAAGTAAAGTCTGAATGTCATTAAAACAGTTAGCGCCATCTTTTGACACTTCTTCCACTCCCGTCCTTGCACGCTACACCGCTACAACAAAGATGACGGGGAGAAGACCACGTGAGCCACGTAAAGACCGCCCACAAAACGGCGCATCCTGAAGAGACTGTCAGAAAGCGACTTGAAGATGATGTGTAAAACATCATCTATGCAACATTTTGAGCAAAGAACCACCATTACATGTTATGTAGACCACAAGATAGTGTTTTAAATTTAGAAAAAAATCATAATATAACCCGGGCGAATACTACAACCAGCAGCAAGGAGGTTTATAACGCAAATCATTCTTGCAACCTAGCTAAGGCTGCAGCTAACGATTATTTTTCTATCGATTAATCTATAGATTATTTTTTTCGGTTAATCTATAGATTATTTTTTTCGATTAATCTATAGATTATTTTTCCTTTTGCCGATTATTTTTTTATTCAAAATGAAGATGAAAAAAATAAATGTAGGCCAGTTTTTTCAAAAGGCATGGCTTTTATTTACAAAAAAAAAAGAAGTATGGCCACTCAGTCAACATTGACAACAACATGACAAAATATTCTGTAACAATGTAAACATTTAAAACTTTTAACCTTTAACAAAATTAAAAGTAGCTTATTTGCTTTTTAATGTGCAAATGTAAAAGTCAACATCCAGTGCAAATCTTAATATTCTGCCATAGTATAAGCATTTCAAAAGTAAAAGTATTGCTTATTTTGCTTTAAAATGTGCAAAAATAAAGATAAACATCCAATACAAAAAAGTGTAAAACGAAATATTTTGTAACAACAGTGTAAACATTTCAACAAAAGTGAAAGTATTGCTTATTTGCTAAAATGTGCAAAAATAAAGATAAACATCCAATACAAAAAAGTGCCAATGTAAAAATTCTGGAGCACTGTAAACATTAAGTATTGCTTTTAAAATGTGCAAAATAAACATCCAGTCCAACACAGTACACAATAACCAATTCTACTCATTCCAGTGAGTGACTAACAGTTGTAATGAAGAAAGGTTAGCATGTCTACATGCTCTGGTTCTTTTCTTGTTTACAATATTCCCAGCAGCTGAAAATAGGCGCTCAGAAAGGGTCGATGTGGCTGGAACTGAGAGCTAATTAGCCTTCACCTCAAACCAGGACTGCGAGTGAGCTGAGCTGCAGTTTAAGTTTCTAGAAGGTCAACGGGCTCATAGTGATGTTACTAGTAGTTGACTGGGAGGTGTTTATTATCATTTGGGGAGAGTCCGCTGCCTGATGCTCACCTGCTAAACACCTATCTGCTCCACGCTGAAGCGCTGACTACATGCGCTCTGAATACGCACTGCTGATTGGCTGATAATGCTTCGTGTGTACCAATCAGATGGTTGTGTGGGTGGGACAATGCTGCGTGCTGAGACAGAGGCAGAAGGAGCAAAGCAGCTTGTTAAGACTTTAGCAGCTAAAGTTAGCTTTAGCTTAGAAACTCGTTTGGTACACCCCCGTACCGAACCGAAAGCCCCGTACCGAAACGGTTCAATACAAAACACGTACCGTTACACCCCTAGCAGATACAAATGACACATTCATGTTTTTGTGTAATGATGACAACGTATGCTCACGCGGACGATTGACTAGTTGATGGTTTTCTTTTCAAATGTTCGTTCATAGCCGTTGTGCTGCTATGATAGGCCATTTCCGCTCGACACAGTGTGCATACAACAACATTATTAGGCTGTGTATTGAAATACTCCCACACTTTTGATCACTTTTGGCGTGATTTTTCCCCCCTCGCTCGCATCGTCTGCTTTGATCGTCTGCTTTGCGCTTCGCCATGACAGTAGCGTGACGTAAATATGCGACGCGTCGACGCACAAAAACGGCGTCGACGTATTTACGTAACCGATGACGTCAATGACGTCGACTATGTCGACGCGTCGTTTCAGCCTTAAACCTAGCATAATAAAAAGCAGAGAGACAACTCGATATCAAATCACTCAAAAGTTGAGGTACCACCGCACATTTTTGGGTCCCTAGCTTTGACCACATATACAGTATATATAACTCATACCCAGCTTTCCTTCTTTTCTGCCTCCTTGATATCACTGTGTTGTTTTCATAGACATATAAACGGCAGGTTCCGCGATACAAGGGGTGTGTTCGGAATACACAGTATCAATGCTAGGCATTACAATTGGTCATAAGTGCACAGTTGGTCCATCATCCTCCACGGCCATTGATTGCCAACGTTTTACAGATTTGTCTTCAGCCAGGCTGTTCCTGACAAGGCTGGTGGAAACACAACTGTCCTCAGTTAACCTGAACGCACTGGTGTGTTTTCTCAAACAATTGTTACATCCGTCATACCTGCCCAGCGATGAGCTGATATCAGTTCAGGCCAACCAGGTTTACTGCAGGGTCTGCCCTTGCTTTGACATACTTGGAATCCTCAAGGGAGTAGCTCCACAATAGATGAATGATTATGGGGAAATGATGAGAGAGAACTGTGATATCACAGTATCATTAGTGCTACTGTATATCGTAGTTGTTTCGTACAAACCCCGTTTCCATATGAGTTGGGAAATTGTGTTAGACGTAAATATAAACGGAATACAACGATTTGCAACCCATATTCAAATGAATGCACTACAAAGACAACATATTTGATGTTCAAACTCATAAACTTTGTTTTTTTTTTGCAAATAATAATTAACTTAGAATTTCATGGCTGCAACACGTGCCAAAGGGCATGTTCACCACTGTGTTACATGGCCTTTCCTTTTAACAACACTCAATAAACGATTGGGAACTGAGGAAACTAATTGTTGAAGCTTTGAAAGTGGAATTCTTTCCCATTCTTGTTTTATGTAGAGCTACAGTCCGGGGTCTCCGCTGTCGTATTTTACGCTTCATAATGCGCCACACATTTTCGATGGGAGACAGGTCTGGACTGCAGGCGGGCCAGGAAAGTACTCGCACTCTTTTTAGAGAAGCTGACGGCGTTTCTGGGTGTTGTTGATAAATGGCTTTCGCTTTGCATAGTAGAGCTTTAACTTGCACTTACAGATGTAGCGACCAACTGTATTTAGTGACAGTGGTTTTCTGAAGTGTTCCTGAGCCCATGTGGTGATATCCTTTAGAGATTGATGTCGGTTTTTGATACAGTACCTTCTGAGGGATCGAAGGTCACGGTCATTCAATGTTGGTTTCCGGCCATGCCGCTTACGTGGAGTGATTTCTCCAGATTCTCTGAACCTTTTGATGATATTACGGAGCGTAGATGTTGAAATCCCAAAATTTCTTGCAATTGCACTTTGAGAAACGTTGTTCTTAAACTGTCTGACTATTTGCTCACGCAGTTGTGGACAAAGGGGTGTACCTCGCCCCATCCTTTCTAGTGAAAGACTGAGCATTTTTTGGGAAGCTGTTTTTATACCCAATCATGGCACCCACCTGTTCCCAATTAGCCTGCATACCTGTTGGATGTTCCAAATACCGTAATTTCCGGACTATAAGCCGCACCTGACTATAAGCCGCACCAGCTAAATTCAGGGGAAAATACAGATTGCTCCATATATAAGCCGCACCCGACTATAAGCCGCAGGGTTTTGATGTGTAATTAGCGTAGTATATAGGGGTTCCTGCTACTACGGAGGGGATTGTCGGGACAGAGATGACTGTTTGGGAACGCAAAGCGTCCCATTTATTAACAATAAATCTTTCAATCATTCAATCAAACTTTCACATCTTTGACATGGCGAACAGCATTCGTGCAGAGTACAAATAATACGACGGTGCAAAGTAATACAAAGTGCTCGCCTGTACGTTATCAAAATAACCAGCCTACCGGTATATGAAAAGTCAGTCTTTAATCATTGTGTCATCGTCTTCCTCCTGCGTACTGAAACCACCGAAATCCTCTTCGTCGGTGTCGGAGAAGAACAGGCCGTAAATAAGCCACACCCTTGTATAAGCCGCAGGGACCAGAACGAGGGGAAAAAGTAGCAGCTTATAGTCCGGAAATTACGGTAAGTGTTTGATGAGCATTCCTCAACTTTATCAGTATTTATTGACACCTTTCCCAACTTCTCTGTCACGTGTTGCTGGCATCAAATTCTAAAGTTTATCAGTTTGAACATCAAATATGTTGTCTTTGTAGCATATTCAACTGAATATGGGTTGAAATTGATTTGCAAATCATTGTATTCCGTTTATATTTACATCTAACACCATTCCCCAACTCATATGGAAACGGGGTTTGCAGTTAGTCTGTGTTTCCTTCTCGGCACTTCAAGGCGTATATGAAGAACCACTCATTTATTGAATGCCTTCGTCAAAGATGACCACCTCATCGTTTTGTCTGAGATGGTTTTACCTTGGCCAGCGGGTGGCTCCAATCTGGTCCCACTGGGCTCGTGACCGCTTAGGGTTGGCCAAGAAGTCACGGCCACAGATTAACTCTGCTATTTATGGCCGGAGCACGTCTAACTGCAGCTCCAGAGATGGGAAATATTGCTCACTTAGCAGGATTACTGGGTGCTGTAATGCCCCAAAGGCCTGCTTTATAGCGGGTCATAAATGTTCCCGGAGAGAGGCAGCGAGAGTCGGATTGATTAGCACTACGGACGGAAGTCGATCCGTTACCCACGCCCCACTAGGGAACGATGTGATGGATGCTTCTGGGATGCGGAGAGAGGGCACTTTGCTCAGCACCATGCCCCTTCTAGACACCCCCACCGTGACACAAGATGGAGCGCCACCATGGCCCGCAGGGCTGCAGGAGCTTGTCAGACAGTCACAGAGCTATAGCCCCGCTATGCAAGCCACCCCTCGCTATCCCACTGGCAAATGAAGAGACGACCTTGCGACATGCTGCCATTTGCCAAAGTCCCACTCGACATCATGCTTCCCTTGGATATCAGTCATTTCAGCGATAGAACCGCCGACATCCCATACCCACTTTTCGCAATCAGAATCAGAATAGTTTTTTATTGCCATGGTTTGAGAACGGGTTCACAAACTAGGAATGTTACTTGGTGCATTGATTGATTGATTGAAACGTGTATTAGTAGATTGCACAGTACAGTACATATTCCGTACAATTGACCACTAAATGGTAGCAACCGAATACGTTTTTCAACTTGTTTAAGTCGGAGTCCACGTTAATCAATTCATGGTAGTGCAACATAAAACACATATACTGTAACACAGAACTTCTGATATCTAATACAACGCAGTCTGTTTTTTCTTCAGAAATAACAACTTGACCAAGGCACACTTCTTAAACTGCAAGTAATCAAACTGTATTTGCAATAATTAATTGTAAACAAATGCTTCCCATCCAGACTATCACCACTAAGTAAAAGTATGTACAGTATATTGAGAAACAATGGCACTCAAGGAGGACGTTTTTGAGGACATTTGTTCACCAGATGACAGATTTTGAGTGTGAACATTATAAAGTGTTTTATTTCAACCACATTTCAGTGAAACTCTCTTAGATTAATGTGTATAACCTCTTGTGTTTTAATATATAATATCCAATATCCTACCCTAATACCCTACTGTGCAATATTACCCTTCGAGTGCGATACATCCGACACTGATTGTTATTTATTACTCCGGTACTCTTGTCTTGTTCTGTATATAGTACAGTATTTTGTATTTCTATAGTGTTTTGTATATTGTACAGGATTGCTTATCATTTTTATTGGATATTAGTCTGTTTATTTCAATTCTTAGTTTTTCTTTATTACCTCTTGTGTAATTTATTTTATCCCCATATTTGTTCCCACTACCGCACCTTAAATTGGAGTCCTTAATCTCGTTATATGCAAATATAATGACAATAAAGTCCATTCTATTCTATTCTATTATATATGTACTTCTAAATTGGTATCAACCACAATTTTAAATAGACTGACTAATGTTTTGGGTGATTTGGGGAATTTTTTATATTTTTGCAGTCCTCATTTTGGATTACGCTCAGAGTCAGCAGTATTTAATTAAGTCAAGGGTCGGGGTTCATTTGCAAATATTCAATCAATTAATCAATCAAAGTTTATTTATACAGTCCTTAATCACAAGTGTCTTAAAGGGCTGCACAAGCCACAACGACATCCTTGGCTCAGATCCCACATCAGGGCAAGGAAAAACTCAACCCAATGGGATTATAATGAGAAACCTTGGAGGGGATTGCAGATCGGACGACCGGTGCAATGGACGTCGAGTGGATCTAGTTAATAGTGTGAGAGTCCAGTCCATAGTCGATCTAACATAATAGTGAGAGTTCAGACCATAGTGGATCTAACATAATAGTGAGAGTCCAGTCCATACTGGATCTAACATAATAGTGAGAGTTCAGACCATAGTGGATCTAACATAATAGTGAGAGTCCAGTCCATAGTGGATCTAACATAATAGTGTGAGAGTCCAGTCAATAGTGGATCCAACATAATAGTGAGAGTCCAGTCCATTGTGGATCTAACATAATAGTGTGAGAGTCCAGTCCATAGTGGATCTAACATAATAGTGTGAGAGTCCAGTCCATAGTGGATCTAACATAATAGTGTGAGAGTCCAGTCCATAGTGGATCTAACATAATAGTGTGAGAGTCCAGTCCATAGTGGATCCAGCATAATAGTGTGAGAGTCCAGTCCATAGTCGATCTAACATAATAGTGAGAGTTCAGACCATAGTGGATCTAACATAATAGTGAGAGTCCAGTCCATACTGGATCTAACATAATAGTGAGAGTTCAGACCATAGTGGATCTAACATAATAGTGAGAGTCCAGTCCATAGTGGATCTAACATAATAGTGTGAGAGTCCAGTCAATAGTGGATCCAACATAATAGTGAGAGTCCAGTCCATTGTGGATCTAACATAATAGTGTGAGAGTCCAGTCCATAGTGGATCTAACATAATAGTGTGAGAGTCCAGTCCATAGTGGATCTAACATAATAGTGTGAGAGTCCAGTCCATAGTGGATCTAACATAATAGTGTGAGAGTCCAGTCCATAGTGGATCCAGCATAATAGTGTGAGAGTCCAGTCCATAGTGGATCTAACATAATAGTGAGAGTCCAGTCCATAGTGGTTCTAACATAATAGTGAGAGTCCAGTCCATAGTGGATCTAACATAATAGTGTGAGAGTCCAGTCCATAGTGGATCTAACATAATAGTGTGAGAGTCCAGTCCATAGTCGATCTAACATAATAGTGAGAGTTCAGACCATAGTGGATCTAACATAATAGTGAGAGTCCAGTCCATACTGGATCTAACATAATAGTGAGAGTTCAGACCATAGTGGATCTAACATAATAGTGAGAGTCCAGTCCATAGTGGATCTAACATAATAGTGTGAGAGTCCAGTCAATAGTGGATCCAACATAATAGTGAGAGTCCAGTCCATTGTGGATCTAACATAATAGTGTGAGAGTCCAGTCCATAGTGGATCTAACATAATAGTGTGAGAGTCCAGTCCATAGTGGATCTAACATAATAGTGTGAGAGTCCAGTCCATAGTGGATCTAACATAATAGTGTGAGAGTCCAGTCCATAGTGGATCCAGCATAATAGTGTGAGAGTCCAGTCCATAGTGGATCTAACATAATAGTGAGAGTCCAGTCCATAGTGGTTCTAACATAATAGTGAGAGTCCAGTCCATAGTGGATCTAACATAATAGTGTGAGAGTCCAGTCCATAGTGGATCTAACATAATAGTGTGAGAGTCCAGTCCATAGTGGATCTAACATAATAGTGTGAGAGTCAAGTCCATAGTGGATCTAACATAATATTGTGAGAGTCCAGTCCATAGTGGGTTCAGCAGGAGATCATCTTGAGTGGAGACAGGTCAGCAGCACAGAGACGTCCCCAATTGATGCACAGATGAGTGGTCCACCCCGGGTCCCGACTTTGAACAGCTAGCGATTCATCTGTGGTCACCTAATAACCTCTCCACGCAGGAGAGAGGGGGTTAACCAGAAAAGAGACGGCAGATCAACTGGTCTAAAAAGGGGGGGCTATTTAAAGGCTAGAGTATACAAATGAGTTTTAAGATATGGACTTAAATGCTTCTACTGAGGTAGCATCTCAGGGCATTCCAGAGTACTGGAGCCCCAATAGAAAACGCTCTATAGCCCCGCAGATTTTTTGGGGGCTCTGGGAATCACTAATAAGCCGCAGTTCTTTGAACGCAGATTTCTTGCCGGGACATATGGTACAATACAATCAGCAAGATAGGATGGAGCTAGACCGTTTAGTATTTTATTATATATTATATTAAAGGAAGGGGAGACCACTTGTTACATTTTGGGTAATAGAAATCCAAATAATGTACATTTTATGCTTAAGTTATCTGAACAAAACATTTTAAATACAATATTCTCCTTAGAGCCAAAGTGTACATTTGTGTATTGCATATCTTATTACATTTGTTTGTCCAAAATGTGTAATTCTGACCAAAAAATAGACCAAAAACAAAAATTCCACTACAGCGGACGCTCACAGAATATATATACACATGTAATACTGTCAGGTTCAAACACTGATGACATCTATTAAACAGACAAGAAGCAAGGAATCATGCAGAGATAATTTGGCTCAATGAGGAGAGACGTTTGGGGCTGCGCACTCAGTCACAATCTCCCACCACGCTCTAAGGTACAGTCCCCCGTGCTCCTCTATTTATTTGGGAGGTCCCTGGTTACATCACTGAGGCTGCTTCTGAAGGAAGGGGGATACATTCAGCAGCCCCTGTTAGACACAATTTATGATTATTCAGAAATGGAAATGTGCTGACACTCGTGATATCGCCCTGTCTCTGCTTTGTCTGCGTCACGGCACTCGATGTTCTGGACACAAACACTGATACGAGACGACCCGCAATAAATTCAGCAGCCCCAGTTAGACACAATATATGATTATTCAGAAATGGAAATGTGCTGACACTCGTGATATCGCCCTGTCTCTGCTTTGTCTGCGTCACGGCACTCGATGTTCTGGACACAAACACTGATACGAGACGACCCGCAATCTTGGATTGCCAGTTGTCCCTTTGCACGGATAGAAAAGTACAACTTCAGCACAATTGATAATAACTATAGCAACAGCCTTTAAGCATAAGAGTTGTGTGATAACTTACACATAATTATTCTAACATATATCTAATAATATCGTTTATGTAACGAATTAGTTAGAATATTTATGTATACCAATAAAGCCCTAAACTAGGCTCTGGGCTGCACTTTGGACAGCACTGTGAAGAAAAAGAAAAATAAAAATAAATAAAAAATCAAAAAAAAATCCTGCCACTGTTAATTTGCTCATTTGTTGTAAAACTCAAAAAACTAAATTACGATTTGACATCATTAATACATTAACTTTAGTGTAAAAACATTAACTGCATGGCAGTTAACACAGCTTCCGTATGACCAGAGTGCCAAAGGCAATAAATACTACCAAAATAACAGCATGCAAGCTAAGTGGTGGGACATAATGTACCGGCTATTTCAGGGTAGAAGAGATTCCTTTTAGCATGACGCTAGCTATACGTCTTCCATCTGGCTCCATGCTGTTGTCCAGACTGCCCGGGATATGTACTCTCTTGGGAGGACGACATGTTTTCTTCATAACTTTTACAGCTGCTATGAATGTGCCGTTGGCTCGTGTTTTAATAACATTTGCAAATGCAATAATTAGAAATCATCGAAAAAGTTAAACATGGCATTTTGTTCAAACTTCAACTTTTACTTGGACATGCACACGTGTTCATGCATAGTGGCACATGTAGGACCTGTTCAACGAAGCGCCCGAGTAACAGGCGTGAAATAGGGTGTGCAACTTCTAAAATTGTGCATATAAGTGCAAAAGGGGTGCAGATCGCCCCATTTAAATGAGGTTTTTGCATGCAATACCGGTTGCCGTCATGGAGACACTCATTTCCCGCGCCAACCTGTGGTGTCTGTGTCGTGGAACAACCTTTCTCAAGCAGCTATTGCAAGGAATTTAGGGATGTCACCATCTACGCTCCGTAATATCATCAAAGGGTTCAGAGAATCTGGAGAAATCACTGCAGGTAAGCAGCTAAGCCCGTGACCTTCCATCCCTCAGGCTGTACTGCATCAACAAGCCACATCAGTGTGTAAAGGATATCACCACATGGGCCTCAGGAACACTTCAGAAACCCACTGCCAGTAACTACAGTTGGTCGCTACATCTGTAAGTGCAAGTTAAAACTCTCCTATGCAAGGCGAAAACCGTTTATCAACAACACCCAGAAACGCCGTCGGCTTCGCTGGGCCTGAGCTCATCTAAGATGGACTGATGCAAAGTGGAAAAGTGTTCTGTGGTCTGACGAGTCCACATTTCAAATTGTTTTGGGAAACTGTGGACGTCGTGTCCTCCGGACCAAAGAGGAAAAGAACCATCCGGATTGTTCTAGGCGCAAAGTGTAAAAGGCAGCATGTGTGATGGTATGGGGGTGTATTAGTGCCCAAGACATGGGTAACTTACACATCTGTGAAGGCACCATTAATGCTGAAAGGTACATACAGCTTTTGGAGCAACATATGTTGTCATCCGAGCAACGTTACCATGGACGCCCCTGTTTATTTCAGCAAGACAATGCCAAGCCACGTGTTACATCAACGTGGCTTCATAGTAAAAGAGTGCGGGTACTAGACTGGCCTGCCTGTAGTCCAGACCTGTCTCCCATTGAAAATGTGTGAAGCCTAAAATAGCAGAAGGGAGACCCCCGGACTGTTGAACAACTTAAGCTGTACATCAAGCAAGAATGGGAAAGAATTCCACTTCAAAAATGTGTCTCCTCACTTCCCAAATGTTTACTGAGTGTTGTTAAAAGGAAAGGCCATGTAACACAGTGGTGAACATGCCCTTTCCCGACTACTTTGGCACGTGTTGCAGCCATGAAATTCTAAGTTCATTATTATTTGCACAAAAAAAATAAAGTTTATGAGTTTGAACGTCAAATATGTTGTCTTTGTAGCATATTCAACTGAATATGGCTTGAAAAGGATCGCCTTCGCCAGTCAGTCGGCCTGGCGTCATTGCCCGTTTCATGTCTGATTCCATAGTTATGCTAGTTGCTTGTTTCATGCAACACCATAGTTCATGCTGTTTGTTTGCTTCACGCAACCCTCTACGTAAGTCTTGTTTAGTTCATGCCACAGTTATAGAGTTTTTCCATGTTTCCTGCGCTAAGTTTTTGCCTTAGCTTCCGCGTGCGATAGGCACGCTTACCTTTGTTGTTTGCCTGTTATTTTGTAGTCAGATTAATAAATATGTTAAAACCTGCAAGCCTTGTCCAGAATAGTCCGTTTGCATTCCGGGAGAACAAACTTCGCAGTAAGCTGCGAAAACCACGTCGTGACACCTAGTGGTTAGAGTGTCCGCCCTGAGATGGGTAGGTTGTGAGTTCAAACCCCGGCCGAGTCATACTAAAGACTATAAAAATGGGAGCCATTACCTCCCTGCTTGGCACTCTGCATCAAGGGTTGGAATTGGGGGTTAAATCACCAAAAATGATTCCCGGGCGTGGCCACCGCTGCCGCTCACTGCTCCCCTCACCTCCCAGGGGGTGATCAAGGGTGATGGGTCAAATTCAGAGAATAATTTTGACACACCTAGTGTGTGTGTGACAATCATTGGTACTTTAACTTTAACTTATCAACATAGGCTTTAAAGGCCTACTGAAAGCCACTACTAGCGACCACGCAGTCATTAAAACAGTTAGCTCCATCTTTTGACACTTCTTCCACTCCTACACCGCTACAACAAAGATGACAGGGAGAAGTAAATTGAGCCACATAAATAATACCGGCCACAAAACGGTGCATCCGGTTGCAACTGTCGGAAAGCGACTTGAAGATGATGTGTGAAACATCATCTATGCAACATTTTGACTAAAGAACCACCATTACATGTTATGTAGACCACAAGGAAGTCTTTTACATTTATAAAAAAATCATAATAATATGACTCCTTTAATGCGCCTTATAATCAGGTGCGCCTTATATATGAAAAAAGATCAAAAATAGACCATTAATGGGCAATGTGCCCTATAATGTGGTGCACCCTATGGTCCAAGCCCATTTAGTTGTGCTGTTAGCAAGCTAATGTGGTCAGTCTTAGTGAATATTGAGTGTCTATTAATGTAACGTCCATATGCAATTATTTTTTTTACTGGATTATCACCAAAAGCATATCAATGTGTCTTTTAAGTAGCCCACTGTCAGTTACTCAAGCCAGAATGCCCATTCCCTTTCCATGCTGGCTCTTATATAATGTCTTTGAATATTCATCTTAGCAGTACACAAATACAAACATATATATTTTTCACCGGTTATTTCCAAAAGGTGCGCTCCCTCCTTTTTGTCTGTAGCTGACAAGCTGATTATTTGACGATACCATGCTGAGTCCCTTGTTAAACACGGCAAACGGCGAGCCTGTCACCCAGCTAAAGCTGATTACAGTGCTTATCTGATACATGCAGATAATTATGGCTGTAATGCAAATGGAGCTACAATCGAGATAATGTGGAGCCCATCCACTATCAAACAGCCTTGCAGGGGATACTGGTGCAAAGATAGCATATAATCAGAGCATGTGATACAACAAACTGTCGAATGGAGCTTAATGCCTTTTATGTCTCCTGTGGCTAAATCACAACAATTTAAATGTAGCAGCCACTGGGATCTCAGATTTTTGTTCTAAATCATGGATTTTCTAACTGTGGTATGTGTACCAATAGTGGTATGTAGGGATGTCCGATAATGGCTTTTTGCCGATATTGTCCAACTCTTTAATTACCAATACCGATATCAACCGATACTGATATATACAGTCGTGGAATTAACACATTATTATGCCTAATTTAGACAACCAGGTAAAGATAAGGTCCTTTTTTTTAAAAATTAATAAAATAAAATAAGATAAATAAATAAATACATTTAAAAAAAATTCTTGAATAAAAAAGAAAGTAAAACAATATAAAAACAATTACATAGAAACTAGTAATTACAGAAAATTAGTAAAATTAACTGTTAAAGGTTAGTACTATTAGTGGAGAGCACGCACAATCATGTGTGCTTACGGACTGTATCCCTTGCAGACTGTATTGATATATATTGATATATAATGTAGGAACCAGAATATTAATAACAGAAAGAAACAACCCTTTTGTGTGAATGAGTGTAAATGGGGGAGGGAGGTTCTTTGGGTTGGTGCACTAATTGTAAGTGTATATTGTGTTTTTTATGTGGATTTAATTTAAAAAAAATAAATAAAAAAAAATAAAAAAAAAACGATACCGATAATAAAAAAAAACGATACCGATATGTTCCGATATTACATTTTAACGCATTTATCGGCCGATAATATCGGCATACCGATATTATCGGACATCTCTAGTGGTATGCCATAGAATTGCTTGATTAAAATACATTGTTTCATTTTCCTATATTCACTGTTCAAACTGTGTAATGTTACTGTGACCATAAATATTAAATATACCATATTTTCTGGGCTATAAGCCGCACTTATAACCCGGTGCGCCTAATGTACGGAATAATTCAGGTTTTGCTTACCGACCGCAAAGCTATTTTATTTGGTACATGGTGTAATGATAAGTGTGAGCAGTAGATGACAGTCAAACATAAGAGATACGTGTAGACTGTTATATGATGCCAATATGATTAAAGTAAACAACACCAACATTGTATATGTTCCATTGAAAATATAGAACATTACACACAGCGTTCAAAAATCTATCAAAATGTTTTAGTACGACTTTGGTATGCTATGAAGCCACACCGCTTGATGGATTGTCGGCGCAAACTAGTGGTTAGAGTGTCCGCCTTGAGATCAAACCCCGGCCGAGTCATACCAAAGACTATAAAAATGGGAGCCATTACCTCCCTGCTTGGCACTCAGCATCAAGGGTTGGAATTGGGGGTTAAATCACCATAAATGATTCCCGGGCGCGGCCACCGCTGCTGCTCACTGCTCCCCTCACCTCCCAGGGGGTGATCAAGGGCGATGGGTCAAATGCAGAGAATAATTTCGCCACACCAAGTGTGTATGTGACAATCATGGGTACTTTAACTTTTTTAACTTAACAAGTATTATTATGTTGTGTGTATAAGCAGGGGCGCCGAAAGGGGGGGGTAAAGGAGACGGATTCTAGGGGCCCATGATGGAGGGGGGCCCAGAGAGGCCCCTAATGATGATGAAATTATAATGTTGCCGCTGTGTTGGGGGCCCTGTAAAGATTCTTTTCACAGGGCCCAAAATCCCTAGCGGCGCCCCTGTGTATAAGCTAATAATAATAATAATAATGTATTATTTATTATTTATTTGTATAGCACCTTTCATACAAGAATTGCAGCTCAAAGAGCTTCACCGCAGTAACATACATGATTAGGTAAAGACATGGTAAAAACAAGTGTAGAAAATGGAAAATAAATCATAACAAATAAAAATAAAGATAAAAGCAAAGTAGAAAACAAAAGGGTCAGACAATAATAGTTACAATAATCACAGTGTGGAACAAGAAAGTAATGTAGGAAATAAAAGGCTAAAAGTAATGCGTATTAGGTAAACTATTATGCAAAAACAACTTTTTTTACCTTCTGGTACTTGCTGATCTGTATTTGGGATCTGCATAAATCCTGAAAAATTGCGTGCATCCGCCTTTGTAGTCCGTGACGACTCCGTAGTGGATAAGCTTCTTCTTTGTCTCTATCTTCTAGTTATGTGACATTCATCCTCCACTGTTGCCATTTCTAATATAAAGTAGTGTAAAGTTCTTACTTATATCTGTCAGTAAACTCGCCATGAAAGCGCTAAAACATACCGGTATAGTGAGTTGACATTATTCACCCAAGGAACTTTAGTTAATAATAGAGATGTCCGATACTGCCGATATTATCGGCCGATAAATGCTTTAAAATGTGATATCGGAAATTATCGGTATCGGTTTCAAAAAGTAAGTATACGGAGTGGTACACGGACGTAGGGAGAAGTACAGAGCGCCAATAAACCTTAAAGGCACTGCCTTTGCGTGTCGGCCCAGTCACATAATATCTGTCAATGTCAATTGTACGGAATATGTACTGTACTGTGCAATCTACTAATACAAGTTTCAATCAATCAATCAATCAATCCTGTTGAACGAGACACTAATAGTATTAAAAGTAATTGCATTATTTATTGGTTCACTTCATAAATGTGGTCACCGATATGACAGTTTGTTGGACATACTTAAATCATACCCTCGTCTTATGCGGTGCAGCCATCCGAGTACCCATATCAGTTCTGGTCAACCCCGTTTGATCGGATTCCAAAACAATATCCCCATTGAGATTAATTAATTTGCAATAATTTGTCGCAGAGTCAGTCTATTTATGTACAGTGTTTAGGATTTATCCAGATCTATGCATTATGAGCTTAGCTGGGATACCGGCGCGTTTTATTAATAGATATTAGCACATTCATCCGTAACCAGCTTTGGCTTTGGTTGGGAGAGTGGCCGTGCCAGCAACCTGAGGGGTTCCTGGTTCAATCCCCACCTTCTACCAACCTCGTCACGTCCGTTGTGTCCTTGGGCAAGACACTTCATCCTTGCTCCTGATGGGTGCTGGTTAGCGCCTTGCATGGGAAGCTCCCGCCATCAGTGTGTGAACGTGTGTGTGATTGATTGATTGATTGATTGATTGAGACTTTTATTAGTAGGTTGCACAGTGAAGTACATATTCCGTACAATTGACCACTAAATGGTAACACCCGAATAAGTTTTTCAACTTGTTTAAGTCGGGGTCCACTTAAATTGATTCATGATACAGATATATACTATCATATATACTATCATCATAATACAGTCATCACACAAGATAATCACATTGAATTATTTACATTATTTACAATCAGGGGTGTGGGGGGGGGGGGGGTAGGATATGGACAGCAAGTAGTGGACATAGAGAGAGAGAGAAAGAGAGCGAGAGAGAGAGAGATCAGAAGGCATAAGAAAAAGAAAAAGTATCTGCATTTGATTGTTTACATTTGATTATTAGCAATCCGGGGAGGGTGTTAGTTTAGGGTTGTAGCTGCCTGGAGGTGAACTTTTATTGCGGTTTTGAAGGAGGATAGAGATGCCCTTTCTTTTACACCTGTTGAGAGCGCATTCCACATTGATGTGGCATAGAAAGAGAATGAGTTAAGACCTTTGTTAGTTCGGAATCTGGGTTTAACGTGGTTAGTGGAGCTCCCCCTGGTGTTGTGGTTATGGCGGTCATTTACGTTAAGGAAGTAGTTTGACATGTACTTCGGTATCAGGGAGGTGTAGTGGATTTTATAGACTAGGCTCAGTGCAAGTTGTTTTACACTGTCCTCCACCTTGAGCCAGCCCACTTTAGAGAAGTGGGTAGGAGTGAGGTGGGATCTGGGGTGGAGGTCTAGAAGTAATCTGACTAGCTTGTTCTGAGATGTTTGGAGTTTAGATTTGAGGGTTTTGGAGGTGCTAGGGTACCAGGAGGTGCATGCGTAATCGAAAAAGGGTTGAACGAGAGTTCCCGCCAGAATCCTCATGGTGCTTTTGTTGACCAGAGAGGAAATTCTGTAGAGAAATCTCGTTCGTTGGTTAACCTTTTTGATTACCTTGGTTGCCATTTTATCACAGGAAAGGTTAGCCTCTAGAATGGAACCTAGGTTGGTGACCTCATCTTTCCTGGTGATAACAATGTCACCCACTTTTATGGTGAAGTCATTGACTTTCTTAAGTTTGATGTGGGACCCAAACAGGATGGATTCTGTTTGGTACCTCAACTTTTGAGTGATTTGATATACGAGTTGTGGAGGTCTAGAAGTAACCTGACTAGCTTGTTCTGAGATGTTTGGAGTTTAGATTTGAGGGTTTTGGAGGTGCTAGGGTACCAGGAGGAATGGGTGAATGTGGAAATAGTGTCAAAGCTCTTTGAGTACCTTGAAGGTAGAAAAGCGCCATACAATTGTAACCCGTGTTACCATTTTTATATACTATTTCCAGGGTTCAATCTCCTGAATTTGAACATGTCAACTGAAGACATTCTCTTGGTATTTTGCGAGGCTGGGCGTGCCATGGATCTGACCCAGACAGCCAGGTGCTTACTTCCATGTTAAACCTCTCTGGGGATTGAAACATAAAGCGATGCACCATGTTGTGTTTGCTTTGTTAAGTCCCAGGGGCCCGGCCGGCCAGCTTCATTTATCAGGAGTGTTTGCACAAAGGGCAGTTTGGAATATTCACTCAACACAGGACACAAAGCAGCTGGACAAAGGATTGGAAGGAACGGACGTTTTTTTTTGGTTTTATTTTTTTATAGATGTAATATAATCAACTACTTCCTCAAGACATTGTTCCCAGAGAAGATAATGTTGTATCATTTTATAGCTCAAACTCTGCCTGTATTGCAATCAATCCATTGGAATTTAACATAAATGTTGAACACAAGCACTTATTAAGGCAAGGGTGTCGAACGTACAGCCCGAGGGCCGGATCAGGCCCGGGAACAGGTTTGATCTGTGGTCCGGATCATGTAGGTAGGTAGGTAGGTCTTTATTGTCATTGCACAAGTACAACAAAACTTTGTTTTCGGCACAAACCCGTTCAAGATAAGAAAAAACAAACAGTGTACAGGGTTACAGAACAGGAACGCTGATGGGTTGCCACAAGGCTCCCCGTAAAAGATGGGAAAAAGGTAAAACGCTGGGGAAGGATGAGTAAAAAAATACAATCTAGACTGGGCTCCTAAGGGGGATCAGTCTGGAGTGGGAAAAAACCTCCATAGCAAAGCACATACCGTAATTTCCGGACTATAAGCCGCTACTTTTTCCGCTCGTTCTGGTCCCTGCGGCTTATACAAGGGTGCGGCTTATTTACGGCCTGTTCTTCTCCGACACCGATGAAGAGGATTTCGGTGGTTTTAGTACACAGGAGGAAGACGATGACACAATGATTAAAGATTGACTTTTCATATACCGGTAGGCTGGTTATTTTGATAACGTACAGGCGAGCACTTTGTATTACGTTGTATTATTTGTACTCTGCATGAATGCTGCTCGCCATGTCAAAGATGTGAAAGTTTGATTGAATGATTGAAAGATTTATTAGTAATAAATGGGACGCTTTGCGTTCCCAAACAGTCATCTCTGTCCCGACAATCCCCTCCGTGGTAGCAGGAACCCCTATATACTACGCTAATTACACATCAAAACCCTGCGGCTTATAGTCGGGTGCGGCTTATTTATGGAGCAATCTGTATTTTCCCCTAAATTTAGCTGGTGCGGCTTACAGTCAGGTGCGGCTTATAGTCCGGAAATTACGGTATACATATTACAACGTACATCTCGAGATATCTAGCAACAGAGGGAAGGGAGTGCGAGGTCATGATGGTGGGCCGCAGCTCTCAGGCGCTGACCATCCATTCATCACCCCTATGGGATTTGCGTCGAGGGCATTGGGTGTGTATGTGTGGTGTCTATTTTTTGTGGGTGCATGTTTGTGTTTAAGCCTGCAGTGTGTCTCTGTTCCGCGGCCTTGGTGTTCTTGCCAGTCAGTCAAAAGTCAACAACAACAGGTGTGTGTCCATGAGAGACAAGACGGGAGTTTGTTGTGTCTTCGCTGCACTGTCCTTCGGGAGAGTCTCGAAGCTAGGGAAACAATCCAAGTTAGTATGCGAGTGAAAATGAAATTTGGTTTTCACTCTAAATTGTCTATGACTGGTCCTGAAGAGGCAGACAGTCCGATGTGATCCAAAATCACAAGAGTGTCCACAGTTCTTCCCGCATCCTCCTATCATTTGTGGCATAACATAATAGTGAGAGTCCAGATATTTTGTGTTTTGTGTTTGTTTTGGACTCCTTTAGTTCCTGTTTGTGCACCTCCTGAGTTTGTTACCATAGCTACTTCTTATTTTCACCTGCCTCTGGTTAGTGGTCCCACGTTTAGCTGCTGTCAACCACTATTCAGAGAACTATTTAGTCACCTTGCTCTCCACGCTCAGTCTGGCGTCATTGTTCGCTTCATGTCTGGTTGCATGCTAAGTATTTGCTACACACACCTGTAGGGATGATGTTCGAAACCGGGTCTCCCGGTTGTTAAGTTAAAGTTAAAGTTAAAGTACCAATGATTGTCACACACAATCATTGGTACTTTAACTTTAACTTTAACTTAACAACCGGGAGACCTGGTTTCGAACGTTCGATAAGAAAAGAACCCTTCGATAAGAAAAGAACCGATTCCATGGAGTCGAATCCCTTTTTGAGAACCGGTTCCCGTTATCGAGGCCACTATAGTAAAGAAAAAGAGTTGGTTCTTTATTCGAATCCCTGGGAACTAATCTCGTCCCACAAGAAATGCCCTGTGGGACATTACAGGAAATGACGTAGCTCAGTCTAATGACTGAGCCACGTCATTTCCTGTGATGTCACACAAGCAGCAAAAATAATGGACCGGAAAAAAACGCCTCAAGGCATGGCTATTCACCTATAGTGATCACAGAGACAGGTTGTTATTGTGTTACTGTATATATTTGTTTTTCTGAAAAATCCCACTTAATATACTTTGGGTAACAACAGTCAATATATATATATATATATATATATATATATATATATATATATATATATATATATATATATATATATACATATATATATATATGTATATATATATATGTATATATATATATATATATATATATATATATATATATATACATATATATATATATATATATATATATATATATATATATATATATATATTAGGGATCGGATATCGGCTTCAAGCCGATATCCGATATTCCAATATTGTCCAACTCTTTAATTACCGATACCGATATCAACCGATACCGATATCAACCGATATATGCAGTCGTGAAATTAACACATTATTATGCCTAATTTGGACAACCAGGTATGGTGAAGATAAGGTACTTTTTAAAAAAAAAAATAATAATAAGATAAATAAATTAAAAACATTTTCTTGAATAAAAAAGAAAGTAAAACAATATAAAAACAGTTACATAGAAACTAGTAATGAATGAAAATGAGTCAAATGAACTGTTAAATGTTAGTACTATTAGTGGAGCAGCAGCACGCACAATCATGTGTGCTTACGGACTGTATCCCTTGCAGACTGTATTGATATATATTGATATATAATGTAGGAAGCAGAATATTAATAACAGAAAGAAACAACCCTTTTGTGTGAATGAGTGTAAATGGGGGAGGGAGGTTTTTTGGGTTGATGCACTAATTGTAAGTGTATCTTGTGTTTTTTATGTTGATTTAATAAAAAAAACAAAAAAAAAACGATACAGATAATAAAAAAAATGATACCGATAATTTCCGATATTACATTTTAACGCATTTATCGGCCGATAATATCGGCCTGCCGATATTATCGGACATCTCTAATAAAATAATAAATAAATAAATAAATAAATAAATAAATAAATAAATAAAATAAAAATATATATATATATCTATATATATATATATATATATGTATATATATATATATATATATATATATATATATATATATATATATATATATATATATATATATATATATATATATATATATATATATATATATATATATATATATATATATATATATATATATATATATTTTTTTTAAGGTGTTACAGTCACTATTCATTTATTTATTTTATTTGATTTTTTTCTTATAAAATACAAGTGAGCTTTTGTTAAACCAAATATTGTGTTTTTTTCCATATACAACAACGTATCTGGAATCGATAAGATAATCAATAAGGAATCGGTTCGATAAGAGGATTCGATAATGGGCTCAAACTCGATAATTTCTTATCAAACATCATCCCTACACACCTGTCACGTAAGTTCTATATGTCCTTAGTCTATGCTAAGTGTTAGCTTTTGTTTCAAGTGCGATCGGTGCCTTGTGCCTTTGCCTTTTTTTCCGTTGTTGTACCCTTTTGAGTTCCAAGATTAAAATATATTCCTACCGGCAAGTCCTGTCTGGAGTGATCCGTTTGCATCCCGGGGGAACAAACCTCACAGCGAGCTGCAACCCCACCGCCGTGACAGCGGGGTGAGTTGGCTAAGTATAAAAATGAGCGGAAATTTTTGAATGAAAGAAACTGCTGTTCTATATGTGTCCACTAGATGTCGCAATAGCAATTGTAGATGATGCTACGTATGTATAAAAAACAAAAATAAACCACATGATATCAGTGCACCAGTTGAGGAAAATGAGCAAACTACATAAATAACATCCTGTAATTTCAATCCGTAAATCAATGTTTACTTATATAGCCCTAAATCACGAGTGTCTCAAAGGGCTGCACAAGCCACAGATCCCACATCAGGGCAAGGAAAAACTCAACCCAATGGGACAAGGAGAAACCTTGGAGGGTACCGCAGATATGGAGAACCACATCTCCTGTAGTACATGGCTTTTTAAAGACAAATACAAATTGTGTCGGATAAAAGACACTGATCTAAGCTGTGCTACATGCAAACTGTGCTGTAAAACATTTGACATTTTCAAACATGGACGAGGCAGTGCTCGTTAGCCACTTGTAGGGAGACAAGCGCCGACGTGTAGCCACAGTTTCTAGCAGCGCGACGCCTGCAGGTGAGTTCATGAACGCTGATGAGGACAGCCAGAAACACCACTACAGTTTCCATAGCAACAAAGCAGACAACTTTAGACGTTCCTGCTAAAAAGCCCTTAAAAAGTATTTAAAGCCAAGATACTGTGGGCACCAAGGCTGCCAGGTTCACTCTGCGGGGTTTTTTGTTGTCAAATACCATATTTTTATATTTTATTTTTTATATTACAAATAAATTGGATTTATTTATTTATTTTTTTTATTTTTTTTTATTTTTTTATAAATATAAAAAATAATAAAATATAATAATAAAAAAAATAAAATAAAAAAATAAATAAATAAATTGGATTTTTAATGTGAACATAATCTGACCTGCGTGCTGACATGACGTCATGACATCCCACCTGCTGCATTGTTTACAGAAGTAAACATGGCTAGTACCAATAAATAATTACCGTATTTTCCGGACTATAAGGCACACTTAAAATATTAGTTTTTCTTCTCAAAACTCAACAGTGCACCTTATAACGCCTAATGTACGGAATAATTGGGGTTGTGCTTACCCGCCTCAAAGCAATTTTATTTGGTACATGGTGTAATGATACGTGTGACCAGTAGATGGCAGTCATACATAAGATATACGTGTAGACTGCATTATGATGGCAATATGACTCAAGTAAACAACACCTACATTTTGTATGAAAGCATAGAACACTACACACGGCGCTTAAAAATGTATCGGAATGTTACACACGGCACTTAAAGGCCTACTGAAAGCCACTACTAGCGACCACGCAGTCCGATAGTTTATATATCAATGATGTAATCTTAACATTGCAACACATGCCAATACGGCCGGGTTAACTTATAAAGTGACATTTTAAATTTCCCGCTAAACTTCCGGTAGAAAACGTCTATGTATGATGACGTATGCGCGTGACGTCAAACGTTGAAACGGAAGTATTCGGACACCATTGTATCACAATACAAACAGCTCTGTTTTCATCGCAAAATTCCACAGTATTCTGGACATCTGTGTTGGTGAATCTTTTGCAATTTGTTTAATGAACAATGGAGACTGCAAAGAAGAAAGCTGTAGGTGGGATCGGTGTATTAGCGGCTGGCTGCAGCAACACAACCAGGAGGACTTTGAGTTGGATAGCAGACGCGCTATCTGACGCTAGCCGCCGACCGCATCGATGATCGGGTGAAGTCCTTCGTCGCGCCGTCGATCGTTGGAACGCAGGTGAGCACGGGTGTTGATGAGCAGATGAAGGCTGGCGTAGGTGGATAGCTAATGTTTTTAGCATAGCTCTGTGAGGTCCCGTAGCTAAGTTAGCTTCAATGGCGTCGTTAGCAACAGCATTGTTAAGCTTCGCCAGCCTGGAAAGCATTAACCGTGTTGTTACATGTCCATGGTTTAATAGTATTGTTGAATTTCTATCTATCCTTCCAGTCAGGGGTTTATTTCTTTTGTTTCTATCTGCAGTTAAGCCCGATGCTATCACGTTAGCTCCGTAGCTAAGTGTGTCACCGATGTATTGTCGTGGAGATAAAAGTCACTGTGAATGTCCATTTCGCGTACTCCACTCTCATTTTCAAGACGATATAGTATCCGAGGTGGTTTAAAATACAAATCTGTGATCCACGATAGAAAAAGGAGAGAGTGTGGAATCCAATGAGCCAGCTTGTACCTAAGTTACGGTCAGAGCGAAAAAAGATACGTCCTGCACTGCACTCTAGTCCTTCACTCTCACGTTCCTCATCCACGAATCTTTCATCCTCGCTCAAATTAATGGGGTAATCGTCGCTTTCTCGGTCCGAATCGCTCTCGCTGCTGGTGTAAACAATGGGGAAATGTGAGGAGCCTTTCAACCTGTGACGTCACGCTACTTCCGGTACAGGCAAGGCTTTTTTTAATCAGCGACCAAAAGTTGCGAACTTTATCGTCGATGTTCTCTACTAAATCCTTTCAGCAAAAATATGGCAATATCGCGAAATGATCAAGTATGACACATAGAATGGATCTGCTATCCTCGTTTAAATTTTAAAAAATCATTTCAGTAGGCCTTTAAACATCTATTAAAATATTTTAGTACGACTTTGGTAAGCTATGAAAACGATGGATTGTAGGCGCATTAAACGTAGGAGTATTATTATGGTGTGTGTATAAGGTAAGACATATTATCTGGCGTTTTGATTCGCAATATTATGCAAAATCAACTTTTCTTACCTTCTGGTACCTGCTGATCTGTATTTGGGATCTGCATGAATCCTGAAAAATTGCGTGCGTCCGCCTTTGTAATCCGTAGTGGATAAGCTTCTTCTTTTTCTCTATCTTCTTGTTATGTGACATTCATCCTCCACTGTTGCCATTTCTAATATAAAGTAGTGTAAAGTTCTTACTTATATCTGTCAGTAAACTCGCCATGGAAGCACTAAAACATACCGGTGTAGTGAGTTTACATTATTCACCCAAAAAACTTTAGTTATTAGAGGGTTCCGGTCGGACGATTTTTAACAGGACACATTTCCGGTGTTGTTGTTGTTTCCGGATGAGGAGATGCTGCTCCGTTATTGATTGAAGTAAAGTCTGAATGTCATTAAAACAGTTAGCGCCATCTTTTGACACTTCTTCCACTCCCGTCCTCGCACGCTACACCGCTACAACAAAGATGACGGGGAGAAGACGCTGTCGAAGGTGAGCCACGTGAATAAGACCGCCCACAAAACGGCGCATCCTTAAGAGACTGTCAGAAAGCGACTTGAAGATGATGTATAAAACATCATCTATGCAACATTTTGAGCAAAGAACCACCATCACATGTTATGTAGACCACAAGGAAGTTTTGTACATGTTGAAAATAATAACAATAATATGACTCCTTTAATGCGCCTTATAATCCGGTGCGCCTTATATATGAAAAAAGATAAAAAATAGACCATTCATCGGCAGTGCACCTTATAATCCGGTGCGCCCTATGGTCCGGAAAATACGGCATATCTCCTTTTTGCCTTATTTTAATGCCACTAAATAATAATTGTAACCAATATTCAGCACCAAAATGAGGCACCGATATCTACTTAGTTTTTCGATGTAGTTACTTACTACTGTCATTATGGTACCGAGATTTAGTATGCATCCCTGTCAGATGTGGGGACCCCCCCCCCCCCACGGGCGACCAGTGCCATGGACGTCAAGTGGATCTAGTATAATATTGTGAGAGTCCAGTCTATAGTGGATCTAACATGATAGTGTGGGAGTCCAGTCCATAGTGGATCTAACATAATAGTGTGAGAGTCCAGTCCATAGTGGATCTAACATAATAGTGTGGGAGTCCAGTCCATAGTGGATCTAACATAATAGTGTGGGAGTCCAGTCCATAGTGGATCTAACATAATAGTGAGAGTCTAGTCCATAGTGGATCTAACATAATAGTGTGAGAGTCCAGTCTATCGTGGATCTAACATAATAGTGTGAGAGTCCAGTCTATAGTGGATCTAACATAATAGTGTGAGAGTCCAGTCCATAGTGGATCTAACATAATGGTGGGAGTCCAGTCTATAGTGGATCTAACATAATAGTGAGAGTCCAGTCCATAGTGGATCTAACATAATAGTGTGAGAGTCCAGTCTATAGTGGATCTAACATAATAGTGTGAGAGTCCAGTCCATAGTGGATCTAACATAATAGTGTGGGAGTCCAGTCCATAGTGGATCTAACATAATAGTGTGAGAGTCCAGTCTATAGTGGATCTAACATAATAGTGTGAGAGTCCAGTCTATAGTGGATCTAACATAATAGTGTGAGAGTCCAGTCCATAGTGGATCTAACATAATGGTGGGAGTCCAGTCTATAGTGGATCTAACATAATAGTGTGAGAGTCCAGTCCCTAGTGGATCTAACATAATAGTGAGAGTCCAGTCCATAGTGGATCTAGTTAATAGTGTGAAAGTCCAGTCCATAGTGGATCTAACATAATAGTGTGAGAGTCCTGTCCATAGTGGATCTAACATAATAGTGAGAGTCCAGTCCATAGTGGATCTAGTTAATAGTGTGAAAGTCCAGTCCATAGTGGATCTAACATAATAGTGTGAGAGTCCTGTCCATAGTGGATCTAACATAATAGTGAGAGTCCAGTCCATAGTGGATCTAACATAATAGTGTGAGAGTCCAGTCCATAGTGGATCTAACATAATAGTGTGAGAGTCCAGTCCATAGTGGATCTAACATAATAGTGAGAGTCCAGTCCATAGTGGATCTAACATAATAGTGTGAGCGTCCAGTCCATAGTGGATCTAACATAATGGTGGGAGTCCAGTCTATAGTGGATCTAACATAATAGTGAGAGTCCAGTCCATAGTGGATCTAACATAATAGTGAGAGTCCAGTCCATAGTGGATCTAGTTAATAGTGTGAAAGTCCAGTCCATAGTGGATCTAACATAATAGTGTGAGAGTCCAGTCCATAGTGGATCTAACATAATAGTGTGAGAGTCCTGTCCATAGTGGATCTAACATAATAGTGAGAGTCCAGTCCATAGTGGATCTAACATAATAGTGAGAGTCCAGTCCATAGTGGATCTAACATAATAGTGAGAGTCCAGTCCATAGTGGATCTAGTTAATAGTGTGAAAGTCCAGTCCATAGTGGATCTAACATAATAGTGTGAGAGTCCAGTCCATAGTGGATCTAACATAATAGTGTGAGAGTCCAGTCCATAGTGGATCTAACATAATAGTGAGAGTCCAGTCCATAGTGGATCTAACATAATAGTGTGAGAGTCCAGTCCATAATGTGGACCTAACATAATAGTGAGAGTCCAGTCCATAGTGGATCTAACATAATATTGTGAAGGTTCAGTCCATAGTGGATCTAACATAATAGTGTGAGAGTCCAGTCCATAGTGGATCTAACATAATAGTGTGAAGGTTCAGTCCATAGTGGATCTAACATAATAGTGTGAGAGTCCAGTCCATAGTGAATCTAACATAATCAATCAATCAATGTTTATTTATATAGCCCTAAATCACAAGTGTCTCAAAGGGCTGTACAAGCCACAACGACATCCTCGGTACAGAGCCCACATAATAGTGAGAGTCCAGTCCATAGTGGATCTAACATAATAGTGAGAGTCCAGTCCATAGTGGATCTAGTTAATAGTGTGAGCGTCCAGTCCATAGTGGATCTAACATAATAGTGAGAGTCCAGTCCATAGTGGATCTAGTTAATAGTGAGAGTCCAGTCCATAGTGGATCTAGTTAATAGTGTGAAAGTCCAGTCCATAGTGGATCTAACATAATAGTGAGAGTCCAGTCCATAGTGGATCTAACATAATAGTGAGAGTCCAGTCCATAGTGGATCTAGTTAATAGTGAGAGTCCAGTCCATAGTGGATCTAGTTAATAGTGTGAAAGTCCAGTCCATAGTGGATCTAGTTAATAGTGTGAGAGTCCAGTCCATAGTGGATCTAACATAATATTATGCATCTCTGTCAGTCGGGTAAAAAAAAGGTCAATATACAGTAAGTACATAAGTCTATATTTTTTGGAGAGGATATGCAAATGTGCAATAATTTTGAACATTCCGGATTCACAACAGCGATTGGTGCATAATCCAATGCAGTCTGCGTGACGGACGCTAAACCAGCGGTGCAGCAGCAGCAGCATGGCGGGTGTGGAGGTGTCTGATCCAGGCTTGGCTTGGTTGTTGACACAGCACAGCCCAAGTAAATGTCAAGCAGCCTCGTCTGCTGCTCCCTATCTTGCTCCACTGCTTCATTTCTCCATTGCTTTCTTATTGATTTAGGGCCAAATGTGCTTTCTGTAGATAGACCCTGGGCTGGCAGGTGTGGAGAGCTGTGATTTAAATAAAAGACAATCCCGGTTCAAACAGCGAGAGAAAAAGCCCCCGGAGCAGATCAATCATAATCCTGCATCCGAGGCACACATCAGCAAGCATATTGCAGTACAAAGATTTACATGCCCGCGGAGTTATTGTAATGTCAGCATAATAGACTAGGTTTTTAAAAAAACCACTAATGTTCCCGATTCCTCTTTTGTTCCACACTAAAAACCCGATCTGTTCTCCTCTTTCATGTGTAATATTGCAGATTGTCCTTTTTTGTGAACACACAAGAATATTAGCCTTTGAAAAATCAACACGACTATGAAGGTTTTTTATTGCCTAAACCCAATTTTTAAAAGAACATGTGCAGAGTCTATTTGGAATAGATACCATGTTTAGTCCGATTGAGGGATTTGAGGTAAATTACCGTATTTTCCGGACCACATGGCTATTTTTGATCTTTTTTTCCGTATATAAGGCGCACCGGATTATAAGGCGCATTAAAGGAGTCATTATATTACATACTTGCCAACCTTGAGACCTCCGATACCGGGAGGTGGGGGGGGCGCGGTGGGGGGTGGGGGGAGTGGGGGGTGGGGGGGGTGGGGGGTGCACGGTCGGGGTGGGGGCGTGGTTAAGGGCGTGGTTAATAGGGGAGTATATTTACAGCTAGAATTCAACAACTCAAGTATTTCATATATATATATATATATATATATATATATATATATATATTAAAATTAAGATTAAAGATTAAAGTACCAATGATTGTCACACACACACTAGATGTGGTGAAATTTGTCCTCTGCATTTGACCCATCCCCTTTGGGAGCAGTGGGCAGCAGCGGCGCCGCGCCCGGGAAATCATTTTGGTGATTTAACCCCCAACTCCAACCCTTGATGCTGAGTGCCAGGCAGGGAGGAATCGGGTCCCATTTTTATAGTCTTTGGTATGACTCGGCTGGGATTTGAACTCCAACCTATATATATATATATATATATATATATATATATATATATATATATATATATATATATATATATATATATATATATATATATATATATATGTGTATGAAATACTTGACTTTCAGTGAATTCTAGTTATATATATATATATATATATATATATATATATATATATATATATATATATATATATATATATATATATATATATATATATATATATATATATATATATATATATATATATATATATATTTATTTTATTATACATATAAATAAAATAAATACTTGAATTTCAGTGTTCCGGGGGCTATCCAGTAGATGGCAGTATTGTCCTGTTTAACTTCTCCTCCGTTCATGACTTGGCCACCGTGTTCAATGGAGAAGTCTGTTTTACAAAATGTACAGGCAACATAATTACATACCCCTTCCCCTTCGAACTGTCCTGGATGAACTGAAATTCTTGTTTCCATTCGTTTTGGAACTTGCAAGCGTATTTCTTCATCTTGCTCGTCGACGGCGTCGCCATGTCTGTAACTTCCTCGTTCTTCTGCTTCGTCTCCTTGTTGTGTGCGCAGTGGTGCACTCTACTCTCTAAAAGCCGTAGAAGTTATGACGTTGTTGGGCAGGCAAGCTGTTTATATTGTGGGAAAGCGGACGTGAGAACAGGCTGTCCCCACTCAGGTCCGCATTGAGCTGGAGGGGGCGTGGCCTCCAGCTCCGGCTGAATACCGGGAGTTTGTCGGGAGAACATTTCTGCCGGGAGGTTATCGGGAGAGGCGCTGAATACCGGGATTCTCCCGCTAAAAACGGGAGGGTTGGCAAGTATGTATTATTATGATTTTTTTGTAAATGTAAAAGACTTCCTTGTGGTCTACATAACATGTAATGGTGGTTCTTTGCTCAAAATGTTGCATAGATGATGTTTTACACATCATCTTCAAGCCACTTTCTGACAGTTGCTTCCGGATGCGCCGTTTTGTGGGCGGTCTTATTTACGTGGCTCACCTTCGACGGCGTCTTCTCCCCGTCATCTTTGTTGTAGCGGTGTAGCGTGCAAGGACGGGAGTGGAAGAAGTGTCAGAAGATGGCGCTAACTGTTTTAATGACATGCAGAATTTACTTCAATCAATAACGGAGCAGCATCTCCTCATCCGGAAACAATAACAACACCGGAAAAGTGTCCCGTGAAAAACCGTCCGACCGGAACTCTCTAATAACTAAAGTTCCTTGGGTGAATAATGTCAACTCACTACACCGGTATGTTTTAGCGCTTTCATGGTGAGTTTACTGACAGATATAAGTAAGAACTTTACACTACTTTATATTAGAAATGGCAACAGTGGAGGATGAATGCCACATAACTAGAAGATAGAGTAAATGAAGAAGCTTATCCACTACGTGTAATTTTTCAGGATTTATGCAGATCCCAAATACAGATCAGCAGGTACCAGAAGGTAAGAAAAGTTGTTTTTGCATAATATTGCGAAACAAAATAATATGTCTTACCTTATACACACACCATAATAATACTCCTACGTTGAAGCACAGTACAATCCATCAAGCGGTGTGGCTTCATAGCTTACCAAAGTCGTACTAAAACATGTTGATCGATTTTTGAGCGCCGTGTGTAATTTTCTGTATTTTTAATGGAACATATACAATGTTGGTGTTGTTTACTTGAGTCATATTGTAGTCTACACATATCTCTTATGTTTGACTGCCATCTACTGGTCACACTTATCATCACACCATGTACCAAATAAAATTGTTTCAAGGTCGGTAAGCAAAACCAGTCGGTTTTCGAGAAAAAACAAAATTATTTTAAGTGTGCCTTATAGCCCGGAAAATAGGGTAAATAAATGGAGACAAAGCACCAGGTGTGCAGTATTAGACTTGGACAAAAGGACGGATTGTTCACCGAAGGATACAACTAGCGGCGTGTTTTCTTGTGGGTGCACCTTGCATTTTGTAGCCTGTTGTTTTTAGGTCGTGGAGACTCGGACAGAGCTGCAAGACTCTTTCCAGCTCCAGAGACCGGCTCAGGCTTTGACGGCGAGCTGTTGAGATTCAGCGGATAGACACATCCTTGTGGGAGCTGACATCATTAGAGCAGGGAGCAGCTCCCTGCTCCTCGTCAGCGTCAGTGGGGAGGGTCAGGGAGATAGGAAAGGGTAAAGGAATGAAGAATGGACTGTGTTTTGAGCAGTGCAACGTCAATTGCCCTGCCAGAGCCATACCCTTAGAGGTCATAGCTTTGGACTTTTTACACTTTCCAGGTTTCGTAGGCTTTCTTCAAGGGAGTTAATTGCATCACAATCCTGACATTTACAATACGAAGCTTGAAGTAGGGGAGAACGGGCTCGGTTGTCACATTTCGTGTTTACTCTTGTCAGGGCTTCCCTTAGATTGCTGATATAACTGTGAGGGTGGGGGTATGGTCATCATCATCAAAATAAATCTGTGTTATTATTTTTACATTATATTGTTTTGCTCTATTTTTTAAATGATACTGTTTATATTACGTTGTACTTTGTTGATCATTTTTCAAGCGTCTAGAGTTTAAAGTTATAGTACCTACCTACTCAGTGGCCTAGTGGTGAGAGTGTCCACCCTGAGATGGGTAGGTTGTGAGTTCAAACCCCGGCCGAGTCATACCAAATACTATAAAAATGGGACACATTACCTCCCTGCTTGGCACTCAGCATCAAGGGTTGGAATCGGGGGTTAAATGTCCGAGGG